>NC_060196.1:8574286-8819286 GCF_021184085.1 Oncorhynchus gorbuscha | reverse complement strand
TGGCTTGTGACATTGACAGCTCCTGGGTGGTCCCCCTCTCTCTCTCGCACGCACGCACGCACACACTCTTGGTCACCAGTATAACTATCCTACTGTAAAGGAGGTGGTCGTCACACACTCATGCATGTGTTCTCCATATATGGACTGTATAGTCCCATTGCATGTCACATTAACTATACTAACTGTCAAACTTCTCACCTTTTTGGACGTATCAACAAGTAATTCCCCATCCACAGTCAATGTTTCCTTCCTCGATGCGAACGCTAAATAACCCATTATTTCTTTCGCTGGCCTCTCTCATCCCTCTTTACTATCCTAATTCACTTATCCTGCCAACACAGTGTGTCTGGCTTGGGCGACCTCTCCTTCTCTTCCTCTCTGTCTCTCCCTCTGTCAGGCTGCCTGCCTCTGATAGATCTGTCTGTCTCTCCCTCTGTCAGGCTTGCCTGCCTCTGATAGATCTGTCAGTCACCGCTGGACTAAAACCAGCCAGATGTCGCTCAGTCCGGTGTGAACCAAACAACAGCACAATACCGTGGTATCTACAGGTCAGCTCAGAGATTAGACAGTACCACACCATTCAGCATCATGCAGTGAGGTCTATAAGGCTACTTCATTATGACAACACACCACTATGTATAGACTGTTCTATTCTTTTAAACTATACAGTCATGCAGTATCTGTTGACCAATGTGCAGTCAGTGCTCTACATGTTCTACAGGTGTAGGATCTTCATTTGATCTTTTTTGTTGCTGACGATTTTCCAGAAAATGCAGATGAGCTTCTGGATTTACATAAATTCACTGAAATTCACTGAAAGCCCACACTAACATTAACAGCAGCCAATTGCACTTTTCACGTAACCTACTATTGTCCAGCTAATAGCCCAAACACTGATCAAGCAACAGTATGGACTAAACGTTCAGGATTATTTTGCTACGTTAACACTGGTCAAATTAAGATTTGTCACCTGTAGGTAAGATTCCAAGCTCAATAGCATGTGATAGAATATGTTTACAATACTGCTATACTATAATACTACTTTGTGACACAGGTTATGCTAATCCAAACATGTGTTTATAAATATGCTAAAAAAACAGCAGGAGTGGTGACCATGTTGGATGCAACAGTGGATTTCTGGCTTTGGATTTCGTCTAAATTCAAAATGTAGATTCATGTTCGACAAATTCTCCACAACGGCATGGTGTTCAATCATTTTAGACCCTAACTGCAAATCGATTGTGTTCTCACCTGTCTAGTGTTATGATGGGAGCATGCAGTCGAGGCCTAGCTATGGTGTCTATCCGGGGGCAGTTATATTGCTTTACAATTACAGGGTCTGCCACTTGTCTAAACCTATTCATAAATTTAACAGCATAAAACGACTTTATTTCATCTCAGTGGTGTTATCGATGCCCTGGTGACTCCGACACTCCAACCCGTTTGGAATTTAGTGTATTGACTGTTTTACATGAATAATGCAGTATGCTGCAAAACAGATGTTTCGTCAGACACCGTCTCTGCCCTAATTGATACAAACAGCGCCGAGATATTTTTGGTCCCATGGCTCTCTCTCTCTCTCTCTCTCTCTCTCTCTCTCTCTCTCTCTCTCTCTCTCTCTCTCTCTCTCTCTCTCTCTCTCTCTCTCTCTCTCTCTCTCTCTCTCTCTCTCTCTCTCTCTCTCTCTCTCTCTCTCTCTCTCTCTCTCTCTCTCTCTCTCTCTCTCTCCCTCTCTTCACTTGTCATACAAAGAAATGGTTATGGCGAAGACTTGTGCCAGATATGAAAAGGGCCAGTGAATCAGCATCAAATCAATGTTTACAGAGCTCCATAGCAGGTCCTCTTTTATGGCATGTAAGAGGCGGTAATCCAATAGGGTGGCTGAATAGAGTGTTTCTGCCCTGTGTCCTCGGGGACCAGCTACTGCATAAAGCAGGGCAGGAAGAAAAAGGCACAGCCGCTGTGATATAAGGACCATAAATAAACAGTAACATCCATCAAACATGATCTGTGACCTTGATAAGCTATGATACCGTAGGAGGTCTGTGTACTGTTTATTGGGTGTTTTATGATGTTGCTATCTATGTTACATTCAATAGAGGAGCGATTGCTACCAATCGTGGGATTACCTAAATCAAACTGTTCTTAAAAACAGGGCCATTTGATTCTGAGTATTTTGTAGAAGTTATATGCAGTAGTGAATGCATTCAATGTGCAATCCACACAAAAAAAAACATTCCTTTGCCAGCTAGGTTTCCTTCACTCGTATTACGTACGGTTTCCTTCACTCGTATTACGTACGGTTTCCTTCACTCGTATTACGTACGGTTTCCTTCACTCGTATTACGTACGGTTTCCTTCACTCGTATTACGTACGGTTTCCTTCACTCGTATTACGTACGGTTTCTTTTTGTCTTTAGTGTTTTCTGATGGATTCTGCATTCATTTACCTTGTAGCCTCATATTGTGATTCGTAACAGCAAAAACAGGCTGACAGGGGCAATGTCATCGCCGTCCTGTCGGTACTCTGCTAGCCACGACAGAGGAAAATAAGACACAGTCCTTTCTGTCTTTAAAAGGCTAATTACATCTTCCTACGAACATACTGAATACATTTTTAGGATTCGCCGGGAAGGAGCGAATAATATTAGCATCTCTTTATGCAGGTGCACACTTTGAATTGTCAAAAGGCTTATTTTTGTTATTGACTATTGTTATTTAGGCTCACGGTTGTTGATATTCAAGTCTGTCAGCGGTGCCAGTGCCTGCTGCGTGCGCTGTCCCTACTGTATTTTGCATTAGTTCTCCCAAATAAACAGCCACCCGGTTTGGGCGCCACCACCACGTATTTGCAACAGTGTTGAATAGATTGTGTTGTGGTTTTTTTTTACGGCTTAATCGCCCATAAAGCCGTATAATTTAATACACTTTTAAACGTGATATTCAGTATAATGAGCAAAACACAACAATGTTCATAAGCAAAAACAAGCAATAACTAAAAGCACTGAATTCAAGAATATTTATTCCAGTAAAATAGTATTATCGGCTCTATGCTCAAAAAGAGACTGGTTTACCCCCTAATAAATTAGTAAAAAATAACTCCCTGAAATATTCTGCCTGCAAAATAAAGTACACGTTTAGTCTCATCCACAATGGAGGAGACAAATGAAAGATTCTAAACTGACATGGCATCTCTCATCTCTAATGATGGGAAAGACTAATGGGTGTGAAGACTATTCAATTGAAGCTACAGATTATTCCCTTAATGCAATTTAGCCTGGAAACAACAGGCAAGCTAAACTAAACTAAACAAAGATAATGATTATAAATGAATGACTGCCTGTTTCATCCGGGCCTCGTTATTGCACAAGTGAGCAGATACTGTATTAGCCTTGCCTTGAAACTCTCTAATCTATCCTGCAGCACAGAAATGAGCAATATTTTACCAAAGTTAGCATCTGTGTGTGTTTTCTCCTGTGTGCGCGTGTGTGTGTGTGTGTGTGTGTGTGTGTGTGTGTGTGTGTGTGTGTGTGTGTGTGTGTGTGTGTGTGTGTGTGTGTGTGTGTGTGTGTGTGTGTGTGTGTGTGTGTGTGTGTGTGTGTGTGTGTGTGTGTGTGTGTGTGTGTGTGTGTGTGTGTGTGTGTGTGTGTGTGTGGTGTCTTCCCCTGTGCCTGTGTGTCTCCTGTGTCTCTCTTATAATGTATTGGTTGAGATCATTTCCTTCTTTCGCTCATTATTCCCCCGAAAAAATGATCTAAATGCGGAGACAGAGACAAAGATCACACTGATAAAGTTTCAGATTGTGTTTTGTTTTAATGGTGTATGGAAATTTAGCCTACAGGAATGTTCCCTGCTATGACACTCTCATTACGCCATCCAATGAGTGATTGAGCATGTAAGTTCTCCACGTCCCTTTGTCTATTATCATGATATTTCTCAATCAGGCGTCTGCTGTGGATCTCTAATGGTCTATCTCTGACTAAACTAGAGAGCTTTCTGCAGCTCAAATCTCTGGATCTTGTCTAGTCAGGCTGTGTATCCACTGTCTTGAAGAAAAGAGCCCGTTGGGGAGTTGCAGCGATGAGACAGGATCGTAATCACGAAATTGGGTAGAAAAAGGGTGTAAGAAAAAATAAAAATAAAAAGATTAGACGATTCATACTAGCGGCTCACAAGCTGGGAATGACTAAGTGGAAAACATTCAAATAGATGGTCATGGTTAAGTTTGGGTGAAAAGCGATCATCCAACTGCTGTAGTTAGTCCGACCTCTATGATGCTGCTATTCTGACGCTGAACAAATGAAACAATGCTAAACTATTTGACGTTTTGATCTTCCTGAACTACCCAGTAGTCGACGTCTGAGCCAAGCTGGTTCAATCGCCAGGACCGCAGTAAACATCTCATATAACATTCAATATAACACATCAAACATCTACCTTGACAAAGGATGGTCAAGTATGAAAAATGTAACATTTCCACGGAATATCAATGAAGCGTATTTATAACAAGAAAACAAACTATCCTGAGAGACCTTTAAAGTTGCCAAAGGTAATAGTAAAGAAAGCTCTGTTTTTCTTATTCTTTCTAATTACACTCCTGGATATACAGTAAGTTTGCTTATATTTCCAAGGCAATGAATAATACATTTCTAGCACAGGGCTATTATTAGCCATTGCTAAGTCCCTATTGACAATGCGGCTCGCCTAAACATTTCTACCTCTAGACAAGACAAACAGACTAAATTGGTCATTGAGGAATTCTATGCTACTGTAATTAACACTCCTCCCATTATATATGAACTGTTAAGTGAAATAAATCAACTTCACTCCCAGATGGGAACATGAACATACACTGATGGATGCATAAATTAGGACTCACACGTTGTATAAACTGGTACAGTGGGGCAAAAAAGTATTTAGTCAGACACCAATTGTGCAAGTTCTCCCACTTAAAGAGATGAGAGAGGCCTGTAATTTTCATAATAGGTACACTTCAACTATAACAGACAAAATGAGGAAAGAAATTCCAGAAAATCACATTGTAGGATTTTAAATGAATTTCTTTGCAAATGATGGTGGAAAATAAGTATTTGTCAACAACAAAAGTTTCACAATACTTTGTTATATACCCTTTGTTGGCAATGACAGAGGTCAGATGTTTTATGTAAGTCTTCACAAGGTTTTCACACACTGTTGCTGGTATTTTGGCCCATTCCTCCATGCAGATCTCCTCTAGAGCAGTGATGTTTTGGGGCTGTTGCTGGGCAACACGGACTTTCAACTCCCTTCAAAGATTTTCTATGGGGTTGACATCTAGAGACTGGCTTGGCCACTCCAGGACCTTGAAATGGTTCTTACGAAGCCACTAATTTGTTGCCCGGGCAGTGTGTTTGGGATCATTGTCATGCTGAAAGACCCAGCCACGTTTCATCTTCAATGCCCTTGCTGATGGAAGGAGGTTTTCACTCAAAATCTCACGATACATGGACCCATTCATTATTTTCTTTACACGGATCAGTCGTCCTGGTCCCTTTGCAGGGACAGCCCCAAAGCATGATGTTTCCACCACCATGCTTCACAGTAGGTATGGTGTTCTTTGGATGCAACTCAGCATTATTTGTCCTCCAAACACGACGAGTTGAGTTTTTACCAAAAAGTTATATTTTGGTTTCATCTGACCATATGACATTCTCCCAATCTTCTTCTGGATCATCCAAATGCTCTCTAGCAAACTTCAGACGGGCCTGGACATGTACTGGCTTAAGCAGGGGGACACGTCTGGCACTGCAGGATTTGAGTCCCTGGCGGCATAGTGTGTTACTGATGGTAGGCTTTGTTACTTTGGTCCCAGCTTTCTGCAGGTCATTCACTAGGTCCCCCCGTGTGGTTCTGGGATTTTTGCTCACCGTTCTTGTGATAATTTTGACCCCACGGGGTGAAATCCTGTGTGGAGCCCCAGATCGAGGGAGATTATCAGTGGACTTGTATGTCTTCCATTTCCTAATAATTGCTCCCACAGTTGATTTCTTCAAACCAAGCTGCTTACCTATTGCAGATTCAGTCTTCCCAGCCTGGTGCAGGTCTACAATTTTGTTTCTGGTGTCCTTCGACAGCTCTTTGGTCTTGGCCATAGTAGAGTTTCGAGTGTGACTGTTTGAGGTAGTGGACAGGTCTCTTTTATACTGATAACAAGTTCAAACAGGTGCCATTAATACAGGTAACGAGTGGAGGACAGAGGAGCCTCTTAAAGAAGAAGTTACAGGTCTGTGAGAGCCAGAAATCATGCTTGTTTGTAGATGACTAAATACTTATTTTCCACCATAATTTGCTAATAAATTCATAAAAAATCCTACAATGTGATTTTCTGGATTTTTTTTTCTCATTTTGTCTGTCATAGTTGAAGTGTACCTATGATGACAATTACAGGCCTCTCTCATCTTTTTAAGTGGGAGAACTTGCACAATTGGTGGCTGACTAAATACTTTTTTGCTCCACTGTATGTCCAAAGGTGGATTTAAAGACGGAAAAGCCCCAGATCCCAGCACCTCAAAATATTGTTAAAAAGACTGTGGAATGTTCCTTGAATCTACCTTCATAAAATGTCACCAACGGAAAGAAGAGACCTGAATTAATAATAACGCCTTCTGGCTTAGAGGTTCTGAAACCATCGTTGACAGGAAATGGTCTGATGACACTTAAAACCTGTGCACAGGGCATCTGAATGTATACTGTCACTGTGGCCTCTTGTTAATATGAATGAAGACATCCTTTGGAGTGTCCATGGGAACAGTACATAGAGAACAGTTCATCTACGTTGTATTTCACAATTCATGCGTTCATGTTTTATACCTGTGAAGCCTGAAGATGCCAGATTTCTCCTTGCCCTCCGTTCATTTATCAAACTTCTTGTTGAGGGATTGTTCACCTCCATTCCAACCTGGCCTCACAGAGATGCAACTCACAATGAACAGACTATTTCTAGTTGAATACCTTTGCATGTCAGGACAAGAAAAGAGCCTAAACTGTTTTCTCACCTGGTGTGGCCTCCCTGGTTTGCTCTGAGAGATGTTCGCATCCACAGAAACTGGCTAACACACACGCATACAGGGACAGGGACAGGGACAGGGACAGGGACAGGGACAGGGACAGGGACAGGGACAGGGACAGGGACAGGGACAGGGACAGGGACAGGGACAGGGACAGGGACAGGGACAGGGACAGGGACAGGGACAGGGACAGGGACAGGTCATCATGTACAGCAGCAGATCACTTTGGGTCACTCTACCACGGCCTTATTACTGTGGGTATCTATTAGCATGCTAACAGAAACCCATAGACTTCCAGTCATTGCGCTAACACCAGTTAGCATTGGCGCTCGGAACTTCCTCTTAACTCCCTTCATACTGAACACAGAGACATGAAAATGATATCAACAAGTTCATCTGACTATGGGGAAGTAGATAAAGGGCCTTGTTGCCAACATCCCAACGTATCCCTTTAACCTGATTCATCTAAGGGACACAACACTGAGTGTCTACAGTCTTACAGTACACTTAACAGTAGGAGCTGTGGTTGTTCACTGACAAGCATCCCCATTAGCTGCTGAACATGAGAATGTTTGATTATTGATCATTGATCATTATACATTCTGAATGGTGGGAGGTAGGACGGTCTTCTGACTTGTTGTTTGACATGGTCCAGCGGTCATAACTCACGGTCACGGTCAAGTTTAATAATGTCACACACTGCTGCATATTCCACCACCTATTGTGTGGCGTGACCTCGTTCCGACCGTGTTCCTGCATGGGATACTGCCAATGTGCTAAGAACAACCAATTACCGAACGGAGGGTTTGCTTGAGAACACTCATCTTACTACAACTGACCTTTCTCACCAGCAGCAGACCGGTTGAGCCACGGTTATGGCCCTTCACCAATTCAAACTCCCCTAACCAATTCAAACTCCCTGTCACTCATAAACGACCAGTAAATACTACCGGCCCAGCGAGTTCTGATGTTCTGATGTGACGTGTGCTTTTTAATCAGCTAGAGATGACTAGAGATGACACATTCTACCCAGTTGGTCCCTGGATCTTGCCGGGCTGCTCTGCGGTGCCAGGCTGCTCTGCGGTGCCGAGTGCGCCGATGCATTCATCTGAGACTCGTCACATACAGTACGATGGCTGGAGGCATCATTATGGACAGATGAAATGAAAAGCAAGCCGCTCACACAACTGATGGTGGGCGGTGGGTGACAGACAGAGGCACAGGGGGGAAGAGAGGAATCAGAGAACCACTTAGTGCAAAGAAACGAAAAGAAGGATGAAGAATCGGAGGAAAAGAGGGTAAATAGGATGGGTGACACAGAGAGGCGCTGCGTGAGAACTCTGCTTTGAATCTGTCTGAGGAGGCCTCCTCCAGCGTCAGCAAAACTTTGTCTGTGTTTTTCGCTCAGTTCAAATAAGGGACAGGAGAAAAGCTGAGCAAAACGGCAAAACCCCTGCAACACTTAGAAGGCCTCAACACTGAACAGTCCACAGCTGAAATGTAAGAAAAACACATCTTAAAGAGGACTTCACATGCCTAAAACAAGATCAGAAAAGGGCATAGTGAAATAGAGTTGAAAAAGAAGCACGGTTCACATCTCTAGTACTATTGTGAGTCTATAGCCCACCTTCTCTGCATAATGCCCAAGCAATTAGAGTGGCTCTCTTCTCCCCACCCTGAACACTCTCCCCCAGTGAGGAAACATGCCAGCTCTAAGGATGAGTGGGCACAGCCATTAATACACCTACCTGTTGGGAGGCAGAGAGCCGAACCGACAGACCGACAAACCTAATGTTTTCCCTCTCAGTTCACTTCTTCTACTCCTGGTCAAGAGATGTGAAAATGTAATCCACTCACTGATGCATATCGGCTGTCAGGTAGTTAAATGGTTTAAACATCAAGGCACTCCGTCTGACGGTGGACGGTTCGATCTCTCCCCCAATAAAACATGAGGAGCAGAGGAATGAACGCTTTGGACGCGTTGCAAGTAGAGAGAGGCGAGGAGGGAGAGAGTTTATGCCTTTTTGGAAGGTGTGGGCATTTTCTTCTGGAATGTTTAGGCGTTGGATGGTAATGTGGAAATCCAAAACAATTACGCTCTCATGAATTTAAAAAGCATCTCCTCTTCAAAAGTCATGGATACAATAGCCTGTTTGAACTAATGAAAACAATACTCTGAAATAATGTTTCAGACACAGAGTACAGTTCCCAAACGAGAACAGGCTAAGCTATATAATAAAACTGTCACTGTCAATAACACCACCACTGTCTGTAGTCCACATAAAAACACTACATTTATGGATGAGAGGCCTGCATGTATGAGCTGCCACAATGTTCACTAAAGGTCAATAACACTGTGAGGGCTTTATTTCTGCTGTAGGTTGAGACGGATACAGTAATATCGACAATATCTATGCCCTTCCCTTGTGAGATGAGATGGCTGTCTGTATGTATGCAAAGCCACAGGAACAGAAGAACTAGCAAAGCATATTGTATGTCCCGTTGCAGGACTACGCTATACAGTATATCACGGTATGCATGTGTGGCACAACATGCAAAATAGACTGTGGCTAAGTTATTCATTCAAATATGAATAATAACTAAACCAACATAAAGGACATCACTTTCCTCACCTGATCATTTACAGACCGTATTTTCCTCAAAATATACACGCTTAGAGGGAAAGAAGAACTCTAAAATATGCTGCTTTTTTTATGGCCACGAGACACGAGACACGAGACACTATGCAAAACATTGGACAACATCCATAATTGATCAACAAAACAGCAGTTCCACCACTTAGCTATAAAGCTGAGAAATGGGGCGGGAGAAATGACCCCAATTCAAAGCTTGTGAGGTATTTATAAGTGACATTCTTCCAGAAGCATCATTTGAATGATGAAAACCTGCTGTAATATCACCATGTGGGCCTTTAAAGAGGATACAAAAGAATCAAGTCATCCCCAACTGTGTCCTGTCTGAAGGGGAGCTGAGCTGAGTCGGACTCCTGTCATGTGTTGGTTCCAGCGGCCCCATGCAGCAGCCAGTCATAAGGCTCCACTAGGCTATGTGACATAATGTGACAGAAATCCCCATTGAAATGACTGATAATTCCGACTCTGTGTGATTGGTTAGAAGGGGATTTTTGCTTTGTTGCAGATGGATGGAAATGAATGGGTCGGCATGATGTATCACAGACAGTGTGGTATGTGTGTGTGTGTGTGTGTGTGTGTGTGTGTGTGTGTGTGTGTGTGTGTGTGTGTGTGTGTGTGTGTGTGTGTGTGTGTGTGTGTGTGTGTGTGTGTGTGTGTGTGTGTGTGTGTGTGTGTGTGTGTGTGTGTGTGTGTGTTAGGACCACAGGCGGCCACAAGAGAACAAGAGATGGTGTGGGGGGGGTGGAGAATCAATGACACCACGGAGGATTACAACTATTAGGAAGGCTTTAGGGAAACGTAGAGGCAGGAGGCGCGCTAGGCCATACGATCGGCTGTCTGGGGTGTCTGGTCCCGACGACAGCATATTAGCTTTCCTCCATTCTTTAACCGGGGCTAATCTTTACCGCTCTAACGTTGAAGACACAGGGTTCAGACATGTATAGTACATGCACACACACACACACACACACACACACACACACACACACACACACACACACACACACACACACACACACACACACACACACACACACACACACACACACACACACACACCTAATGCTAGGGAAACTCAGTAGCACTGTTTGTAGAAAAAAATATGTACGCTGTCAATTACATTAACCTTCAAATCAAAAAAATACAAACATATATTTTTTTTTTATTAAAATAATTTGAGCACTTACATACAGGGCTACCAAGTTATGCTTGACATCAATTCATCACTATTAGTCAAAGTCTGGCTTCAGGACTCACTGTTCGTGCCACAGAGAAAGAGACGGGGGACATGGAATTTACATGATGCAATAAAATTGCAATAATTGAGATTTATTTCAGATGATGGGAAAAATTCCACATCCATTTAACTGGGAAGGATGTCAGGTTCTAGGAATGACAGTCACATTGCCATGCCATTATAAATGACATCCTATCGTGGGAGTAGGTACCGCTGGGTACTCCTGGCTGCTGGAGGCAGTCCTTAATTGGAAAAGTTAAATATATTCACCTTGCGCTTGGAGAAAAGCTATTGAAAGGGTGCACTGCAGGTATACCATCCAGCATGGAACATGTTGTCACAGCAGGTAGTAATAGCATTATGTAATAATATGCTAATAATAACAAACACTAATAGGTTATTATGACTTGCACAAAGAAAAAGACAAATGATTTATCTTCAGTCAACATCGACATGATCACTTTCTTCCCTTGTTTCACTTGGAGGGATTGGACTGGACTGGACTGGACTGTACTGGACTGGACTGGACTCAGATGAAAGTGAATGGCTGGTTAGCTCGGCCACAGTCGGCAAGAGCTTAGCTTTTAGAAAGGGTGATGAGAGAAGGAGAGGGTCGAGAGAGAGAGAGAGAGAGAGAGAGAGAGAGAGAGAGAGAGAGAGAGAGAGAGAGAGAGAGAGAGAGAGAGAGAGAGAGTGGGGAGTTTAACATCTCCCTGTGTCCAGGGCAATTAGTGTGGTTGGGCTTCCCTACACCATGGCGGTCCACTCCATGCCACGGCCCAGTCCAGTTGAAAAGAGTGGTGCATTCAGGTCTTGCAGCGGGCGGGGCGATGGAGTATGGACCTTGACAGAAGGACTGACAGTGATGGGACAGTAGTTGGGCAGGGAGGGGTGGGCTGACTCCCCCCAGGGCCGATCGGGGGTACTGGGGGCACGAGTGGGGACGGAGAGAAGGAACACGGGCAGATGGTCTTTAATTGGAGGGAAATCCCGCTCTATTGGCAAAATATGGCGTTTTGTTTTGAAAAACAGTTCACAAGGGTGCCCACGGGCACAAACACTTGCGTGTGATCGCACAGTGGCACAGGACGCATGCCAACATGAGCATAAAGAGATAGGAACTCATTAAAACAATATCAGACTGGAAAAGGTGAACACAGACTCTACATTGGAGCATGGAATAAGTTCCATTTTCTCAATTTAATCAGACACCTTATTCTCATGCAACACACTTTCCTGCCAACAGCTTCTATGGGGAGCTGGAATAGAATTATGGACAGCTCTATAACTTCTCTAAGCATCTACTACAGGCTACTTATACTGTAACACCAGGCAGAGGTGAAATAAACTACAACTCTTCCATCTCTCTCTCTGTCTCTCTCTGTCTCTCTCTCTCTCTGTCTCTCTCTCTGTCTCTCTCTCTGTCTCTCTCTCTCTGTCTCTCTCTCTCTCTCTCTCTCTCTGTCTCTCTCTCTCTCTCTCTCTCTCTAACTCTCTCTCTCTCTGTCTCTCTCTCTGTCTTTCTCTCTCTCTCTCTCTGTCTGTCTCTCTGTCTCTCTCTGTCTCTCTCTCTCTCTGTCTCTCTCTCTCTCTCTGTCTCTCTCTCTCTCTCTCTGTCTCTCTCTCTCTCTCTGTCTCTCTCTCTCTCTGTCTCTCTCTCTCTCTCTCTCTCTCTCTCTCTCTCTCTCTCTCTCTCTCTCTCTCTCTCTCTCTCTCTCTGTCTCTCTCTCTCTCTCTCTCTCTCTGTCTCTCTCGCTCTCAATCTCAATTACCAGGTGGAGATGACTGGAGCGATTGGGGGTTGCGTCTGTGGAACCCTGAGTCGTCCCCCATGGCTTAAAGAACAAAGGTGATCCACAGAAGTGATGGTTTCATAAAATAAAATGTCTGCAGGAACTGAAGGCGACACATCTAAGAGTATAGGGAGGGATGCCTAGACAGTGCATCAGTATTACTGGTTGACTGCTGTGGATGTCTATTTCACCTTCAGGTGGAGCTTATGTTTTGGGGGTTACTCTGAAAAAATAGTTTCAGAAATTCAACGCCTGAGAAAATATGTTAGCCTTTTTTTGCTTTTACGTCGTACCGTATATATCATAAGTCGGAGATCATTTAAGGTTGTTTGAGGTCGTTGGTTTGTTTCAGCTCTTCAATAAATGGAAAACAAATCTGGATCTGAACCAGCAGGCGGCTTCAGAAGATTGCTGTGTTCAGGGGTTGACATGCAGAGAACACACATCAAAGAGGAAGGCCGTCCTGAAAAATGATGAAATTGATCCACACTTGGCCCATGTATAAATCACTCCCCATCCTCATTCCCACTGTAAATTCACTCTGGCATCTTTTGCGTCTTACAATCAGGATATCTCTATGTTTAAAAACTCAAATGTCTGAGTACCCGAACACACATACACGCACGCACACACACGAGAACAAAACCCATTCTCACAACACTCACCCTCTTAAATCTATCCCAATTTGCAAGGAGAGCATATGTACACAGCCTCCAGCTGGTTCTATCATGAATATCAGACATCTTTATCCATAACAGCCGGACTAAGAATTTACGTGCAGTAACAGAACAGGTGCTAGCGAGAGAAGTGGCCCATCAATTTAGCAAAGAGGCCTGGGTATGGGGGATGTTGTCTGGGAGCCCTGGGCAGGACAAAGCAAGGAGCTGGAGGTAGTGATCCGTGTGTGTGTGTGTGTGTGTGTGTGTGTGTGTGCGTGCGTGCGTGCGTGTGGTGGTAATCCATCCCGTCCGAGATCCCCGGAGCAGCCGCGCTCAATCAGACCCACAAAAGGATGCTTGATACATAACATCTTCATTCTACAATACAACGCCTTTCAGGCACTCTACTGATGTCCGCACAGATTGTCCTTCACAAAGAATGCTTGAATAAAAAGAGAAGGGAGAGATTGTGTTTCTAGTGGACTTTTTTCTTTGCACTTTGTGTACTTATACCTATGTGTACGACATAGTAAAAACTATACTAGCAACCTTGTATTAACAATAACTATACTAGCAACCTTGTATTAACAATAACTGTACTAGCAACCTTATATTAACAATAACTGTACTAGCAACCTTATATTAATAATAACTGTACTAGCAACCTTATATTAACAATAACTGTACTAGCAACCTTGTATTAACAATAACTATACTAGCAACCTTGTATTAACAATAACTATACTAGCAACCTTATATTAACAATAACTGTACTAGCAACCTTATATTAACAATAACTATACTAGCAACCTTATATTAACAATAACTATACTAGCAACCTTATATTAACAATAACTATACTAGCAACCTTATATTAACAATAACTATACTAGCAACCTTGTATTAACAATAACTATACTAGCAACCTTGTATTAACAATAACTATACTAGCAACCTTATATTAACAATAACTATACTAGCAACCTTATATTAATAATAACTATACTAGCAACCTTGTATTAACAATAACTATACTAGCAACCTTGTATTAACAATAACTATACTAGCAACCTTATATTAATAATAACTATACTAGCAACCTTATATTAACAATAACTATACTAGCAACCTTGTATTAACAATAACTATACTAGCAACCTTATATTAACAATAACTGTACTAGCAACCTTATATTAACAATAACTATACTAGCAACCTTATATTAACAATAACTATACTAGCAACCTTATATTAACAATAACTATACTAGCAACCTTATATTAATAATAACTATACTAGCAACCTTGTATTAACAATAACTATACTAGCAACCTTGTATTAACAATAACTATACTAGCAACCTTGTATTAACAATAACTATACTAGCAACCTTATATTAACAATAACTGTACTAGCAACCTTATATTAACAATAACTATACTAGCAACCTTATATTAATAATAACTATACTAGCAACCTTGTATTAACAATAACTATACTAGCAACCTTATATTAACAATAACTATACTAGCAACCTTATATTAATAATAACTATACTAGCAACCTTATATTAATAATAACTATACTAGCAACCTTGTATTAATAATAACTATACTAGCAACATTGTATTAACAATAACTGTACTAGCAACCTTGTATTAACACTAACTATACTAGCAACCTTATATTAACAATAACTATAATAGCAACCTTGTATTAATAATAACTATACTAGCAACCTTATATTAACAATAACTATAATAGCAACCTTGTATTAACAATAACTGTACTAGCAACCTTATATTAACAATAACTATACTAGCAACCTTATATTAATAATAACTGTACTAGCAACCTTGTATTAATAATAACTATACTAGCAACCTTGTATTAACAATAACTATACTAGCAACCTTATATTAACAATAACTATACTAGCAACCTTATATTAATAATAACTATACTAGCAACCTTATATTAATAATAACTATACTAGCAACCTTGTATTAATAATAACTATACTAGCAACCTTGTATTAACAATAACTGTACTAGCAACCTTATATTAACAATAACTATACTAGCAACCTTATATTAATAATAACTATACTAGCAACCTTGTATTAATAATAACTATACTAGCAACCTTGTATTAACAATAACTGTACTAGCAACCTTATATTAACAATAACTATACTAGCAACCTTATATTAATAATAACTGTACTAGCAACCTTGTATTAATAATAACTATACGAGCAACCTTGTATTAACAATAACTATACTAGCAACCTTGTATTAACAATAACTGTACTAGCAACCTTATATTAACAATAACTGTACTAGCAACCTTATATTAATAATAACTGTACTAGCAACCTTGTATTAATAATAACTATACTAGCAACCTTGTATTAACAATAACTATACTAGCAACCTTGTATTAACAATAACTATACTAGCAACCTTGTATTAATAATAACTGTACTAGCAACCTTATATTAACAATAACTATACTAGCAACCTTGTATTAACAATAACTATACTAGCAACCTTGTATTAACAATAACTATACTAGCAACCTTATATTAACAATAACTATACTAGCAACCTTATATTAATAATAACTGTACTAGCAACCTTGTATTAACAATAACTATACTAGCAACCTTGTATTAACAATAACTGTACTAGCAACCTTGTATTAACATGTAGTTACACAATAACTGCTGTGCACATTTTTTTGAATTTACCACAACAGCGATTCAGTATACTAAAACGTGGGCAGTAGAGTTATAGTCATTTGGATATATTTCTACACCACTGCTGGCAGTTCAGACAGTTTACGTAGAAACTACTTCAGAGTCATATTGTTAGATATATTTATACACCACTTATATTAACAGTTAATAGCAACAGTTTACAGAAACTACTTCAGAGTCATATTGTTAGATATATTTATACACCACTGCTGGCAGTTCAGACAGTTTACTTCAGAGTCATATTGTTAGATATACTACACCACTGCTATAGTTAACAATAACTTCAGAGTCATATTGTTAGATAGTCATATTGTTGATATATTTATACACCACTGCTGGCAGTTCAGACAGTTTACGTAGAAACTACTTCAGAGTCATATTGTTAGATATATTTATACACCACTGCTGGCAGTTCTTCAGAGTCATATTGTTAATATATTTACTACAACCACTGCTGGCAGTTCAGACAGTATTAATAATAAAACTACTTCAGAGTTGTTAGATATATTTTTATACAGTTTAATAATAACACTCAGAGCAATATTGTATTAATAATAACTTTACTAGCAACCAGTTCAGACTTTACGTAGAAACTACTTCAGAGTCATATTGTTAGATATATTTATACACCACTGCTGGCAGTTCAGACCTTTATTAGAAACTACTTCAGAGTCATATTGTTAGATATATTTATACACCACTGCTGGCAGTTCAGACAGTTTACGTAGAAACTACTTCAGACATATTGTTAGATATATTTATACACCACTGCTGGCAGTTCAGACAGTTTACGTAGAAACTACTTCAGAGTCATATTGTTAGATATATTTATACACCACTGCTGGCAGTTCAGACAGTTTATTAGAAACTACTTCAGAGTCATATTGTTAGATATATTTATACACCACTGCTGGCAGTTCAGACAGTTTACGTAGAAACTACTTCAGAGTCATATTGTTAGATATATTTATACACCACTGCTGGCAGTTCAGACAGTTTAACAATAAAACTACTTCAGAGTCATATTGTTAGATATATTTATACACCACTATACTAGCAGTTCAGACAATAACTTACTAGAAACTACTTTATACACCACTGCTGGCAGTTCAGACAGTTTCAGAGTCATATTGTTAGTAGAAAAGTTTCAGAGTCATATTGTTAGATATATTTATACACCACTGCTGGCAGTTCAGACAGTTTTAGAAACTACTTCAGAGTCATATTGTTAGATATATTTATACACCACTGCTGCAGTTCAGACAGTTCAGACAGTTTACGATAGAAACTACTTCAGAGTCATATTGTTAGATATATTTATACACCACTGCTGGCAGTTCAGACAGTTTACGTAGAAACTACTTCAGAGTCATATTGTTAGATATATTTATACACCACTGCTGGCAGTTCAGACAGAAACTACTTCAGAGTCATATTGTTAGATATATTTATACACCACTGCTGGCAGTTCAGACTTCAGAGTCATATTGTTAGATATATTTATACACCACTGCTGGCAGTTCAGACAGTTTACGTAGAAACTACTTCAGAGTCATATTGTTAGATATATTTATACACCACTGCTGGCAGTTCAGACAGTTTACGTAGAAACTACTTCAGAGTCATATTGTTAGATATATTTATACACCACTGCTGGCAGTTCAGACAGTTTACGTAGAAACTACTTCAGAGTCATATTGTTAGATATATTTATACACCACTGCTGGCAGTTCAGACAGTTTAACTTCAGAGTCATATTGTTAGATATATTTATACACCACTGCTGGCAGTTCAGACAGTTTACGTAGAAACTACTTCAGAGTCATATTGTTAGATATATTTATACACCACTGCTGGCAGTTCAGACAGATATATTTTACACCACGTTCAGAAACTAGAAACTACTTCAGAGTCATATTGTTAGATATATTTATACACCACTGCTGGCAGTTCAGACAGTTTACGTAGAAACTACTTCAGAGTCATATTGTTAGATATATTTATACACCACTGCTGGCAGTTCAGACAGTTTACTTCAGAGTCATATTGTTAGATAGTTTATACACCAACAGTTCAGACAGTTTACGAGAAACTTCAGAGTCATATTGTTAGATATATTTATACACCACTGCTGGCAGTTCAGACAGTTTCAGACACGTAGAAACTACTTCAGAGTCATATTGTTAGATATATTTATACACCACTGCTGGCAGTTCAGCAGTTCAGACATATTTTACACCACTGCTGGCAGTTCAGACAGTTTAGAAACTACTTCAGAGTCATATTGTTAGATATATTTATACACCACTGATAGCAGTTCAGACAGTTTACGTAGAAACTACTTCAGAGTCATATTGTTAGATATATTTATACACCACTGCTGGCAGTTCAGACAGTTTACGTAGAAACTACTTCAGAGTCATATTGTTAGATATATTTATACACCACTGCTGGCAGTTCAGACAGTTTTAGAAACTACTTCAGAGTCATATTGTTAGATATATTTATACACCACTGCTGGCAGTTCAGATATATTTATACACCACAGTTCGTAGAAACTACTTCAGAGTCATATTGTTAGATATATTTATACACCACTGCTGGCAGTTCAGACAGTTCAGAGTCATATTGTTAGATATATTTATACACCACTGCTGGCAGTTCAGACAGTTTTTACAGTTAGAAACTACTTCAGAGTCATATTGTTAGATATATTTATACACCACTGCTGGCAGTTCAGACAGTTTAACTTCAGAGTCATATTGTTAGATATATTTATACACCACTGCTGGCAGTTCAGACAGTTTACGTAGAAACTACTTCAGAGTCATATTGTTAGATATGTTTATACACCACTGCTGGCAGTTCAGACAGTTTACGTAGAAACTACTTCAGAGTCATATTGTTAGATATATTTATACACCACTGCTGGCAGTTCAGACAGTTTACGTAGAAACTACTTCAGAGTCATATTGTTAGATATATTTATACACCACTGCTGGCAGTTCAGACAGTTTAACTTCAGAGTCATATTGTTAGATATGTTCTTCACACCACCACGCCAACCACACTGACCGTCCATGTTGGAAAACTAATTGAATCAGTGTTCTGAATCAGTGTTCTAACGGCCGGCTGAGAGCTCTAGAGCTGTGTACTGTGCAGCAGGGTGATTTACATCTAGCCTAAATGAGTCTATGGCATAGGAGATGGGAGAGATTGCATAGTGTTCTCTCTTTCCAGGGGAGAAACGATAATGGACTGTTTTATTTAGAAGCACTCCTCCTCTTTCTCTGGAAGGCCCCCCCCCCCCCACACTTTTAGCGTGGAAGGGATAGCTACAGCACATCCGCAGAGGGCAGGATGTGTCACGTGACCAAGGAGGGCTCACGCCGCTCGCAGCGCAGGGACGTTAGTGCCGTCCTCCACGGGGAGATTTGTCCTAATAAAACGTCAGGCTCGGAGCAGAATGAACTGTAATGACTTTGTGAGTTCACTAATGGGCAATAAATCTTAGATTAGGGGCTCCTGCACAAATGCGGTAAGATAAGCCGCGCGCACTCACAGTCATGTTTCATTGTGTGTATCGGATGGGTTCATTTCAGAGTCGTCGTTGTGTGTGTGTGTTGCGTGTGCTGTAGGTGTTGTGCAATTCGGAGGTTTCTTTCCTGTTTGTTTACGATGTGTTGTGTGTTCACCAAGCAGAGCATCAACAATAAGGGAAGGGTGGCAGAATTATCATGAAAATATCATTTCTGGGAACAAACGTATTGCTTCTTCCTCAGACAGAATAATGATTGTTGCTTGAAGGCATCAAATCATCATTTTTGGGGAGCGTGGAGATTATTATACAGTATATCCCTCTCAGATGTCAAAATCCTAAAAGTTGTGTTACTATATCTCATTATTAGTACAATTGAGATTGAGACTTTTATGACACAGAAGATGAACTGCTCTGACCGTCTACTGTATGTGACACATCAATATCCTCCCTGGACATTCATCAGTACAGCGTTCTACCGTAATGCTTCCTCATAGTTTGTCTTTGTCCCCCCAAAAGACATTTACCGGAGGCTTATTTGCGTAAGAAAACCAACCAAGGTGGGAGAAATGATTTTGTGGGCGGGGCTTGTACAGAGGACACCGGGTCGGAAGGGGGTGAGGCGATCGCGCGGGGGGGTAAGCACTGAATGAGATATGGTTGCTTTTTAGGTCTTTTTTTCCGACGGTCCCAGTAACTAACAAATAAGGTCCATAAAACTGACGGATGGCCCAGCGGATGGCACGTTAATGTTCGTCCGACCCTGAACCCCTCCTCTTCAAGCGGTTGTAGAGATTGCCTTTTTTTTTATCCTAATAGCATCACTTATCATTCGGGAAGCTTCCAGCAAAGCAAAGAAAAAAGAAAAACCCTTCTCTCTCTGTCTCTTTCTCTCTCTCTAAAGTCCTGAGGGGAAATCGGCACCGAGGATAAAAATCAATCATATTATCCATGTACACACAACGGCTATTCCTCTATCCCTCCCTCCCTCCTATGAGGTAGAAAGAAACGAGCTACTGATTGCCTGTAACTCGACATTACAAAAGACCCAATATTCTGAGAATGCATTAGATAAATATTAACTTGTGTTGTTGGCTCGCTGTCTGTCGACGTCATCACTCAACGTGATGAATGAATGCGACTACTTAGTCCTCAAAAGTCTGAGGTGTGAAATCAAGTTGGAAGCGATTACAAATGTACAAAAAATATCCACTTTTTTTCACGGACAAAGACTGTTGGGTTTGGTTCAATGCTGTCACAATTAATAATGCCTGTTTCAAATTCCACAAAGTAGAAGTATTCTGCTGCCCCCCTCTTCCGCCTTCCCTCCTCCCTCGTTCCCAAAACAGTAGTCCCTCCATTGCCTTTTGAAGTGACTGGCACTCATTTCTTTGCCCCGAAATTCCCTGAAATCCTGCACACGCAAACTCAAACGCACACACACACACAAGCTCAGAGGCTGTGATTAATGTCCAGAGTGTGTGTCAATTTAAAGACCGCCCATGGTGCAATATGTTCCCTGGGCCGGGCCTCACCAGCCAGCTGGCAGCACCACGCTCCACAGGGCCTGGGATGAGAGGGGAGGCTAGCAGGCACACTGCCCTACTACCCGGCCATCCAAACACCCAACTCACTGGTCATTACCCAACACCTACTGACTGGCACATACACAGGCAGAATCAGTTAGAGGGATGGGTGGAGGGGGGAGAGAGTAAAGCCCAGTACGTACAGTGCCAAGGACAGAGAGAGAGAGGTGAAGAGAGAGAGAAGAGAGAGAAATGAAGAAAGAGAGGTGAAGAGAGAGGAGAGAAACGAAGAAAGAGAGAGAGAGAGGAGAGAGAGAAGAGAGAGAAAGAAAGAAAGAGAGAGAGAGAGAGAGAGAGAGAGAGAGAGAGAGAGAGAGAGAGAGAGAGAGAGAGGTGAAGAAAGAGAGAGAGAGAGGTGAAGAGAGAGAGAGAGAAGAGAGAGAAACGAAGAAAGAGAGAGAGAGAGCTGAAGAAAGAGAAGAGAGAGAAATGAAGAAAGAGAGAGAGAAGAGAGAGAAATGAAGAAAGAGAGAGAGAAGAGAGAGAAACGAAAAAAAAGAGAGAGAGAAAGAGAGAACGACAGACAGACAGACAGACAGACAGACAGACAGACAGACAGACAGACAGACAGACAGACAGACAGACAGACAGACAGACAGACAGACAGACAGACAGACAGACAGACAGACAGACAGACAGACAGACAGACAGACAGACAGACAGACAGACAGACAGACAGACAGACAGACAGACAGACAGACGTCTTTGAGTCATTCTGGACAGAGAGTGATGGATCCAAACGGCCCACAGGCTAACAACAGTATGCGTTATGTTCAGCAAACAATACTTGTCTGCAGGGGGGCTCGTCATGCACCCATCATTTTGGAGGGGGCACGAAGTATGTGTGGATGGAGTTGAGGTGGCGGGGCACCTGCAACAGCTTCATTATTATGCCTAATTCTACAGTGCCTTCAGAAGGTATTCATACCCCTTGACTTATTACACATTTTGTTGTGTTACAACTTCAATTCAAAATGGATTACATTTATTTGGGGGGAATAAAAAAAAAATGAAATACAGAAATATCTCATTTACATATGTAAGTTCACACCCCTTAGTCAATAAATGTTAGAATGACATTTGGCAGCTATTAAAGCTGTGAGTCTTTCTGGATAAGTCTCTAAGAGCTTTGCACATCTGGATTGTACAATATTTGCACATAATTCATTCAAGTTGGTTTTTGATCATTGCCAGACAGCCATTTTCAAGTCTTGCCATAGATTTTCAAGCCGAATTAAGTCAAAACTGTAACTAGGAACGTGGTGGTAAGCATCTCCAGGGTACATTTGGCCTATTGTCCTGCTAAAAGGGGAATTGTTGGAAAGCACACTGAACCAGGTTGTCTCTGCTAATCTCTATTCCATTTCTTTTATCCTAAAAAATCCTAAAAAACTCAACCACCACCAATATGAAGAGTGGTACTCAGTGATGTGTTGTGTTGGATTTGCACCAAACATAACACTTTGTATTCAGGACAAAGTACATTTCTTTGCCATTTTTTGCACGTTTTAGAATACATACAGGATGCATGTTTTAGAATACATACAGGATGCATGTTTTAGAATACATACAGGATGCATGTTTTAGAATACATACAGGATGCATGTTTTAGAATACATACAGGATGCATGTTTTAGAATACATACAGGATGCATGTTTTAGAATACATACAGGATGCATGTTTTAGAATACATACAGGATGCATGTTTTAGAATACATACAGGATGCATGTTTTAGAATACATACAGGATGCATGTTTTAGAATACATACAGGATGCATGTTTTAGAGTACTTTATTCCGCACAGGCTTCCTTTTTTTCACTCTGTCATTTAGGTTATTATTGTGAAAAACTGCAATGTTGTTGATCCATACTCTGTCTCCTATCACAGCAATCAAACTCTGCAACTGTTTCAAAAATCACCATTGACCTCACGGTGAAATCCCCGAGTGGTTTCCTTCCTCTCCTGCAACTGAGCTAGGAAGGATGCCTGTATCTTTATAGTACCTGGGTGTATTGATACACCATCCAAATTATAATTAATAACTTCACCATGCTCAAAGGGATATTCAATGTCTACTTTAAAAAAAAATCCCATCTACCAATAAGTGCCCTTTCTTGCAAGGCATTGGAAAATCTGTATTTGAAATTCACTGCTCGACTGAGGGACCTTATAGATAATTGTATTTGTGGGGTACAGAGATGAGGTCGTCATTCAAAAATGACTACCTCACTATTATTGCACACAGAGTGAGTCCATGCAACATAATATGTGACTTGTTAAGAACATTTTTACTCCTGAACTTATTTAGGCTTGCCATAACACAATTCTTGTTGACTCAAGACATTTCAGCTTTTCATTTTCTATTCATTTGTAAACATTTCTAAATAATAATTCCACTTTGACATTATGGGGTATTGTAAGTAGTCCAGTGGCACAACATCTAAATTGAATCCATTTTAAATTCAGGCTGTAACACAACTAAATGTGGAAAAAGTCAAAGGGTATGAATACATTCTGAAGGCCCTGTACAGTATGTCAAAAAATGTATATTCCTTCATAGGTTATCGAAGCATACCTCTTTACCTGCTCAATAGTCATTTTAACGAGGGTGCCATTCTGACTGTTGTAAATCACACACCTCAATATTCCGCACTAACATGCCTAGGATTTTACATCCAAATTATAATCAAAGGGTGCAGCAAGTCAGCACCTCAGGAGTAAATGTCAGTTGGCTTTTCATAGCCGATCATTAAGAGTATCTCTACCACTCCTGCTGTCTCTAGAGAGTTGAAACAGCAGGTCTGGGACAGGTAGCAGGTCCGGTGAACAGGTCAGGATTCCATATAACACAGTACATGGGATCATAACACACATCGTCAATACAGGAACATATCACGGAATTATAATTAATACACAAATATCAGAATATTATCATAAGGTGCCAGACTACATTTAAACACTGTTTTTTCTGGGCCTCTGCTAAAATCTGGGTAAAATATTGAAATGTAAGTCTTATTCAGTACATTTAGTAACTGCTTACTTTTCTAAAGTCTAACAACCTTGTCAGCAGGCATGCCAGCGAAGATAGTTAGACAAGCTAGCTACTCTAATTTGATTGACACCCTGACATGGCTTCTTGATAGCTAGTCATGAGGTTGGGAGATTGGGAACCCATCTGGGCTAGCTGAAACCAACTTTTAAAAATTGCTAGGTGGCTAGTAAAAAGACTGATTTGGAGCACAAGAGAAAGAGAGAGAGTGAGCGAAACAGAGAGAAAGTGCGAGAGAACGAAAGAGAGAGAGAGGAAAAGAGAGAATATACTGTAAGGGACTTACAATCCTAGTGTAACTCATCAAGCTCCACATCTTGCCTCAGTCCATTCCTTTAATCTCTTCTCGTGTAAAAGGTAACTGTCAGGACCCGGTTACGAACCCGGGTCTCTGGAGTGAGAAACAGTCACTTAACCAACTGAGCCACGAATAGTCGGCAGAACCCAGAAGATGAGGCAGACACAGCAGTACTTGAGACGGTGTATTTAATGAAGTAAAAAGGGAAGTTCTTCAGGAAAACATGTAACTCCACAACCTCAAAAGGAATTCCACAAGAACAAAGGTAATCCTCCAAGACAAAAAGGTAAATCCACAAGGTGGAAGGTATAGCACAAAAAGCCAAAAAGAGAGTCCACAGGGATCAACAACAGTTCACAGAGTACTAGGGCTGGGTGCTAACATACAAACACAGAGCAAAGAACTGAGGAAAACAAAGGGTTTAAATACAATCAGGGGAAACGAGGCACAGGTGCAAATAATAATGGGGATCAAGGGAAAACAAAAGGTCAAAAGGCACAATGGGGGCATCTAGTGACCAAAAACCGGAACAACCCTGGCCAAATCCTGACAGAATCCCCCCCCTAGGAACGGCTCCTGACGTTCCTACCAGCTCTCTCAGGGTGGAGGGCCCTGAACTGACGAATGAGGTCAGGGTCCAGTATGTCTTTGGCAGGAACCCAGGAACGCTCCTCGGGACCGTAGCCTTCCCAGTCCACCAGATACTGCCAGGACCGCTGCACCCGGCGGGAATCCAGTATCCGATGGATGGTATAAGCCGGCTGGCCTCCAATGACACGAGGCGGAGGGGGAGGTCTGTCTGCCGGGACAAGGGGAGAAAAAACAACAGGTTTTAATAAGGAAATGTGAAACGCGGGATTAATCTTAAGGGATCTGGGTAAGTGTAGGCGATAAGAAACTGGGTTAACTCTCCTGGCAACCTTAATGTATTTTTGGGACAGCTTGCGAGACTCCACCCGTAGTGGTAAGTCTCTTGTGGAGAGCCAGACTCTCTGGCCGGGGCGCAGGGTAGGCCCAGGACGGCGACGTCTGTTGGCTTGTTGTTGGTACCTCTGTGAGGAACGCATAAGATTAAGACGGGTCTTCCTCCACATAAGCCGACAGAGTCTGACGAACTTCAAGGCTGAAGGCACTCTGACTTCTGCCTCCTGGTCCGGGAACAATGGAGGGGCATAGCCAGACTGACACTCGTGCGGGGACATACCAGTGGAGGAGGAGCGCAAGGTGTTGTGCGCGTATTCGGCCCAAACAATGAAGGACGACCATGTGGACTGGTTGTTACGAGTCATACATCGGAGGGTGGTTTCCAGCTCTTGATTCATCCTCTCTGTTTGGCCGTTGGACTCCGGATGGTACCCTGAAGATAGACTGGCAGAAGCCCCCATGAGTTGGCAGAAGGCCTTCCAAAACCTAGAGGCAAACTGGGGACCTCTGTCAGAAACCATATCTTGAGGAATGCCGAAGACTCGGAACACATGATTAATTACCAACTCAGCCGTTTCCTTGGCAGAAGGTAACTTGGTCAGAGGGACGAACCTGGCCGCCTTTGAAAACCTTTCGATTATGACTAGGATAGTAGTATTGCCATGGGATGGAGGAAGGCCAGTAATAAAGTCCAACGAGATATGGGACCAGGGTCTGTGGAGAACAGGTAAAGGGTGAAGGAGTCCTTGCGGGCGGAGGTGAGAAGATTTGCCCTGGCAGCACACGGGGCAGGCATTGACGAAAGTGGCAACGTCTTCTCTTATGGTAGGCCACCAGAACTTACGTTGGATGAACTCCAAGGTGTGACCTACGCCCGGGTGACAGGTGAGGCGAGAGGAGTGCCCCCACAGAAGGACCTGAGTCCTCACTGCCTTGGGGACAAACAACCGATTGGCAGGACCTCCTTTCGGGTCCGGTTCAATAGCTTGAGCTCGTCTCACGGTATCCTCAACTTGCCACGAGATCGGAGCCACGATCTTAGCAGCAGGAAGGACAGGCATGTCCGTGTCATCTCGAATGGCAGGAGCGTAGACTCGGGACAGGGCATCCGGTTTGAGATTCTTCGACCCGGGCCGATAGGTGAGGATAAACTGGAATCGATTGAAGAAAAGAGACCATCTAGCTTGTCTAGAGTTCAACCGCTTCGCCTGCTGGATATACTCCAGATTTTTGTGGTCCGTAAGCACTTGAAACGGGTGAGAAGCCCCCTCGAGCCAGTGTCTCCATTCCTTCAATGCCATCTTAACCGCTAGGAGTTCACGATCTCCCACATCGTAGTTCCTCTCAGCCGGGGTAAGCCGGTGTGAGAAGAAAGCGCACGGATGAAGCTTCTTGTCTTAACCCCTCTGAGACAGGACAGCTCCAACACCAACCTTTGAGGCGTCTACCTCCACCACAAACGGTTCATCCGTAGTCGGTAGTATCAGGATGGGAGCAGAGAGGACGCGCTGCTTGAGTCCTTGGAAGGCCGTCTCAGCTTCTCTTCCCCACAAAAACCTTGCATTGCCACCCTTGGTTAAAGCTGAGAGAGGGGCTGCCACCAAGCTGAAGTTCTTGATGAACTTGCGGTAAAAGTTAGTGAAGCCCAGGAAACGCTGAACTTCCTTAACGGATTTGGGGGTGGGCCAATCCGCTACCGCCCCTACCTTCCTGGCGTCCATTTGGACTCGACCGGGTTCCACTACAAATCCCAGGAATTGTACTCGGGATGAATGGAATTCACATTTTTCCGGCTTAACGTACAGATGGCTGTCTAGGAGGCGTTTGAGTACTTGTCTGACATGCTTTGTGTGTTCTTGAAGAGAGCTCGAAAAGATGAGGATGTCATCCAAGTAAACTAACACAAATATGTTAAGCATATCCCTAAGCACATCGTTTATGAGTGCTTGGAACACCGCTGGGGCGTTGGTCAGGCCGAAGGGCATCACCAAGTATTCATAGTGACCAGTAGGCGTGTTGAAAGCGGTCTTCCACTCGTCACCAGGTCTGATCCGCACAAGATGGTATGCGTTCCGCAGGTCAAGCTTAGTGAAAACAACTGCTTCCTGGAGCAGCTCGAAGGCTGTGGCCATAAGGGGTAGCGGGTAACGGTTACGGACGGTTATGGCATTGAGTCCCCGGTAGTTGATGCAAGGACGTAATCCACCGTCTTTCTTGGCCACAAAGAAAAACCCTGCTCCCGCCGGGGAGGTGGATGGACGCATGAGGCCTGCTTCCAGAGCGTCCTTGATGTAGGTATCCATAGCAGCTCGTTCGGGTGGAGATAGGGAAAAGATCCGACCCCTGGGGGGGCAAGTGCCCGGAAACAGTTCGATGGGGCAATCATAAGATCTATGGGGTGGTAGCATGGTGGCTCTCTGTTTGCTAAATACCAGTTTGAGGTCATGGTAACACTCGGGAACTCGGGTCAGGTCGATGGATTCTAAAGACTCGGGAGTAGAACTCGGGGAATTCGGGAAAATACAAGTAGCTTGGCACGTAGGACCCCACTGCTTGATAGTGCCCACAGACCAGTCGATGTGAGGGTTATGGCTGTGAAGCCAGGGGCATCCAAGGACGAGAGGGAACTCTGAACAGGAGATCAAATGAAAGTTCATCAATTCCTGGTGTTGTGAAACTGAAAGTCTCAAGGAGGTAGTGACATGAGTGACAAGTCCAGATCCCAAAGGGCTTCCATCCAATGTAGTAACCCTCATGGGGTCACTTAGAGGTTCAGAGGGAACGCCATTCTCCTTCGCCCAGACACCATCCATGAAGTTACCTGCGGCTCCAGAGTCTACCAAGGCTTGAAGGTGAAGCTTGTGGTTGTCCCAGGAAAGGGTGACTGGAATGAGCAGACGGGAGTTGGACGGATGGGAGGAGGTTATGTTTCCCGTTACAGTTCCCCCCGGTCTGTACGGCACAGAGCGTTTCCCTGGAGCCCGGGACACGTGGAATGGAAATGGCCCGGTTTGCCGCAATATAGACAGTGTCGCTCCCTCATCCGGCGGTCTCTCTCGGCCTGGGAGATGCGTCCAATCTGCATGGGTTCCGGTGGAGCCAGCGAGGATAAAGGTGGGGACTCGGAGCTGGGACTGATAGGGGCTAGAGGTCTACGGTTGAGTTCTCTCTCTCTCAGACGCTGGTCAATGCGTGAGGCCAACTTGATCAGGGACTCAAGATTGTCCGGTGGTTCCCGAGTGGCCAGTTCATCTTGGATAGTGTCGGAAAGGCCTTTCAGAAAGCACACCGTGAGTGCCTCGTTGTTCCAGCCACTCGCTGCTGCCACCGTGCGGAACTGGATGGCATAGTCCGTCACGCTGCGCCGACCTTGGTGGAGAGTCAGGAGCTGTTTGGCTGAGTCAGGACCACTGCTTGGGCCATTGAAACACTCGTTTGAATTCCTCAGCAAAGGCTTCTTCTTGCCTCAGTCCATTCCTTTAATCTCTTCTCGTGTAAAAGGTAACTGTCAGGACCCGGTTACGAACCCGGGTCTCCGGAGCGAGAAACAGTCACTTAACCAACTGAGCCACGAATAGTCGGCAGAACCCAGAAGATGAGGCAGACACAGCAGTACTTGAGACGGTGTATTTAATGAAGTAAAAAGGGAAGTTCTTCAGGAAAACATGTAACTCCACAACCTCAAAAGGAATTCCACAAGAACAAAGGTAATCCTCCAAGACAAAAAGGTAAATCCACAAGGTGGAAGGTATAGCACAAAAAGCCTCAAAAGATACTCAAAAACAAACAAACAAGAACAAAAAAACAGAATTCCACAAGAGAGTCCACCGGGATCAACAAGAGTTCACAGAGTACTAGGGCTGGGTGCTAACATACAAACACAGAGCAAAGAACTGAGGAAAACAAAGGGTTTAAATACAATCAGGGGAAACGAAGCACAGGTGCAAATAATAATGGGGATCAAGGGAAAACAAAAGGTCAAAAGGCACAATGGGGGCATCTAGTGACCAAAAACCGGAACAACCCTGGCCAAATCCTGACAGGTAACAATGATACACAGTGCCTCTTCGGATGTTTCGGATTTTCTTACCTGTCTGTCTCTATTCCTGGAAGTGTATTCAGCAAATCTCCTCTCTCCTGACTGCCCAAGCAAAGTGTCTAAAGAAGTTTGAAAAGAAACAGAAAACTTGAACTTGGAATATTGTCTATGATGTATGTGATCAAGTAAAAGAACCTCTCCAGTTAGGCCCGTCTTATAAAGAATGTTTTGAATTGGTAATTGAATGAGCTACCAACAGCGCATCATTCAAAACTCAATCCGTTTATGACCTCGAGCGCTAATGACCATTTATACAAATAGAAAATCTGCCTTAAGAAATGTCCAAAACTATGTGATCCAGCAATGCCAATATGACATGGTAGGTGCCAAGCGAGGCAGCAGAAAACTCTATCACTCAGGGTGACACACACAGTCCCTGGGGAGGTGGCCTGGCGGCACAGTGAGATATTTAAGTGTGTGTGTGTGTGTGTTACATGTCAGCCCAGGTAATGTCCACTAATGACCCACAGGAGACCTGTCATATGCTGACAAGGGGCGACTACACACCCCTGGGGGACAGCAGTGTGGACGAAGATGATGATGATGGTGGGGGGGAAGGGGGCTCTGAAGTCATTAATCTTGAATATTTCCGCTGGACACCTCCCCTCAACACACACACACACGCACACCTAGGGGCACAGAGGAAAGCTGGCATTATGCATGCCGTCTGTCACAGACCCTCCAATTTGTTCACCTGGATGCTGGGTCCTTTATAGGCAGGCAGTCTCAAGGGACGCCTCGTTCCCTCCAAGGCCCCCAAAGTCCCCACACAACCATTTAACAGCTAAATCAGTATTGGCACAACTTAAACATACAGTAGGTACATTATAAAGCTTGATATCAACTTTATTTATGAAGGAATTCTACAGTATGTAGACCAATTATTCACAATTATGTCTTAATCAATAGCTTTTCAATGAATTTAAATATATAAAATGAGTAGTTTTTAAAATTCTACATCCCGTATATTTGTACGGTAATGGTGATTCTCTTCAAATTAATAACGTATTCAGTGAATGTAACATACACTATGTGTACTGATTATATTAAGGAAAGCTTCTTACTGTTGGCCTAAGACAATGTCTATTTCTCTGTGGCTTTTTGGAAACAGATGGTATGTGAATCAAGCAGTGTTGATTTTTAGTCATGAAAAAAGCTCAAGGACTCATTTAAATGGGTCTACATGGCAACAACATGGCAACAACATGGCAACAACATGGCAACATGGCAACAACATGGCAACAACATGGCAACAACATGGCAACAACATGGCAACAACATGGCAACAACATGGCAACAACACAACATGACAAATACAAGTTTGATTGATGTTCCTTGCATATGTTTGTCTTCTCCAAATGAATAGCGTGATGCAAGCATGAAATAAATACATGAAATAAAAAGACATTTAAACGTTCCAAGCAATTAAAAATGTTATTTTTGGGAAAAGGTTGACATTTCCATTTGATTGAACACCTGCAGTATGTTAAAGTGAAAAGCTCTTTGTTCCTGAACTATGTTACCTTAAAATGTCTTCAAATGCCATTATGACATCTCAGGTGTCACCTTGTTGGCTAAATGACAGTATGTATGACCCTACTGTCTGAACACAAATGCTATATCAAATTATTATAAACAGCCACGGTATATCAGACCGTATAACACGAGCATGACAAAACACTTATTTTTACTGCTCTAATTTTGTTGGTAAGCAGTTTATAATAGCAATAAGGCACCTCGGGGGTTATTGATATATGGCCGATACACCATGGCTAAGGGTTGTATCCAGGCACTCCGTGTTGCATCGTACTTAAGGACAGCCCTTAGCCATGGTATATTGGCCATATACCACACCCCCTCGGGCCTTATTGCTTAATTATACAATTATATACAGTTATAAAAAAACTTGTATTGGATGACCATGCTTGTATGAAGGATTGAATGTTATCCAAAATGGTAGGATGCAATCAACAAACTACTATCACCCCGAGTAATGATAGGGGAAAATATCTCAGAGGAGTTCTGAGTGTTTCAGGTGAGCGTCCATTGTAGAGTGAGAGGAAGAGATCACAACAAAAGAAGCAAACAAAAGGAAAGAAAAAGAGAGAAACAGATCCAAGATGGCTGACATTTTGAAGTCCAACACTTTGAAGGTCACTTGAATTAGACCGGCTAGGTTCTACGACCTTGTAATCAACTTCAGAGAAACTGACATGAAGAACTCGGAACACATAGGCTATTTCAGAACCGCACCATCCAAGCATTCATTTGGCACAAGGTTTTAAGTGTAAACAAACATTAATATAATGTCCAACAAAGCTCAAGGTAACTAACTGCCTGGGGGGAGAAAATAAATACCTGGGAAAGTCGCTTATCCCAAAACCCTATGAAAAAGTTCAAAGGTAATTAAAAAATAAAACAACATTTAAACAAAATGTCCCCAAAAATGTTTTTTAATGGGAACGAAACCTACCCCAAAACCGCTATGACACATTAAGGGAAGCTAAACATAGAGCTACAGAAAAGAGATCAGAAGATAAGATTTGTGTTCTCTTCCTTGTCCATGAACTTCAAGGTAGACTATTCAGGCCTCAATTATGAGGCTTCAACTCTGGAGTTTACCCACTTTAAAAACTTTGCATACAAAAAAATCAAGTGCTGTACAATTCATATCCTCTATCAATAAAGTTATCTTTCCCTTGGCAAACATCCATTCTCTCTCTCTCCAAAATTGCGAAGTTTAAAAAAAAACTACACCAAATAATAGAGAATATTACAAAGACCCATAGTTGTAAAATAAGGTTTTGTTCTTTAACTGATTTACCTAGTTAAATAAAGGATGAATAAATAGCTCTGCAGATGCCAGCCCTCTCATAGCCATCTGTTATACTGAGGATTCATTCTTCTTGGCAGAATCGGCAACACACCTTTGTTAACACATCTGGAAACCTACTAACACTTAGAAATCTCCACTTTACATTGACATTGTAGTCATTTAGCAGACGCTCTTATCCAGAGCGACTCACAGTTAGTGCCTTCATCTCAAGATATCTAGGTGGGACAACCACATATCTCAGTCATAGGAAGTACACGTTTCCTCGATAAAGTAGCAGTCAGCAAAGTGAGTGGGGGTAGGGGGAAAACTGAAAAAGTCAAGCGCGAGAGTTAGTGTTGGGGAAGGGGGGGTGCAAGGGTGTGGGGGGGGGGGTGTGGGAGGATTTAAGATACTCTTTGAAGAGGTAGGGGTTTCAGATGTTTTTGGAAAATGGGCAGGGACTCCTCTGTTCTAGCTGCAGGTGGAAGTTGGTTCCCCCATTGGGGTGTCAGGACAGCGAAGAGCTTTGATTTGGCTGAGCGGGAGCTGCTCTCTCGTTGGTGTGGGACGGGTAAGAGAACAGAGGAGGTAGAACGTTGGGGTGTAGGATTGGAGCAAAGCCTGAAGGTTGAAAAAACTTTAAACCATAAACCCAGTGGTGTAGGGGAGCCTGGAAAAGTGGATATTCTCACATTTTGCCAATTACCTTCCAAACGGCCCACCCAGTGAAGAAAAGGTGCCCTGTGTGAAGAATTCCATGAGAAACAGTGACATACAGTCTGAATGACCGAAAGTTATCAATCCCATATTGGTCTTTCACAGTCAGGCTAATCCAAGCGGTAACATGCAGTAAGTCAGGCTGTATGGTCCGGCACGGCGTCCCGGCAAAATAAATAGTGGGGGTACACCGTACCTGGAAAACATGAGCCTACCACAATAATTAAAACACAACATGAAGAAAAATCTAAGCTTTTACACCACTATCTATTAGTACTGCATGTCGGTGACGCGGTAAATGTGCGAGTGGACTTAAAAATGGGTGGTATAGCCAACGCTCCAAACCAAAATGTGACGTGGTTCGACAAGAACATTGACATTTTGCCAAGGCAGCGATGAGTGGCTGTGTCCGAGACACGTGCGGAGAGCAGTGGACGCCTAAATTCTGGCCTAATGATGGTCGCCGAATGTCCTTACACTTGTTGGTGTTTTGTGTAAAAGATGTCTCTGTGTGTCCATTCACCACTGTTTAGAGGCTGGAAATAGGTTGGAAGAACGCGTGTGTGTGGCTTAGTAAAGGAGCCCTTTCAAGTGATTGTTTGAAAATCAGATGATGTTTATGCCACAATTACACATTTTAGCATTTAAAATGACACATTTTTCTTACTAGGCCCACAGAGATCCTATTGAATTAATAGTGATTAGAAAGGTAATTCTGTGATTAGGCCTATAACATTGTTTGGGTGCATGCGCAAGTGCGTACACAAATAGGAAGTCCAGACCGGGATTTTTAAAAATCTACTTTCACCCTGATTCCAAAGCAAACTCAATTGAAGCAGGGAAGTGTGGCTATGAGCCAAAACTGTCCCGAAGCTAATTGGCTTTTCAGAGGCTGATTTATAAGCAAATTACCTTGATAAAACAATACAAATATAATGAAAGTCCTCAAAATATGGGATTTTACACTTAACCGGTAAATTGTTGCATACAAAAAATAATTAAACTCTGTACAGGTCTATACACGCTATCAACACAGTTCTCGATGGCAGACATCCGTTCTCTCTCTCCAAAATTGGCAAGTTGTGAAATGATACACCAAATAATGGAGAATAATCCAAGACCCATAGTTCTGCAGAACGCCAGGCCTCTCAGAGCCATCTGTTATGCAGGAGAATAATGTTCGTGGCAGCGTAAGACACAGACCTTTTGTCAACACATCTGGCTTTCTATTAATACTTCTAAATCTCCACTTGATTTGACTAAAAGGAACAAGGGTTTTTATTGTCCAAATGATGGATTGTCCCATTTGTTTTCTTTTCAGTGTGAACTGTAATTGACTGTATGGAGTTGGCAGGTGTAACTCCACCACACAATCTCCCGTCAAATTCCCCCATTCACACACATTCATTCAATCAAGCCGTTTTGTGGCAAATAAATCAACTTCCACCAAGAGAAGCAAAATCATAGTCAAGAGGGAGAGAGAGAGAGAGAGAGAGAGAGAGAGAGAGAGAGAGAGAGAGAGAGAGAGAGAGAGAGAGAGAGAGAGAGAGAACAAACAAGAGAAAGAGAAAGAGAGAGAGACAAGAGCGACAAAGAGAACGAGGGAAAGAGAAACAGAGAAAGAGAGCGAGAGAGACAGAAAAGAGCAACCCCAGGTGGCGGCCAGCATTCATCTCTCTTACGACAACATTATAAGACGGGGAAATAATGCTAATGTGAATGCTAATTAGTGTCAACAAATCTGTGTCAAAGACACCGGCCACTGTATAGCAGCTCTGTGGTCGTGTGGTGTACATTCCAGATCCCATTATACACGCATTCAGACAGAAAAAACATTATTCCAGCACTTTAACACAATCTCTTTTCTTCCCTTTATCTGCTAGCTTGTCACACAGTTCACACCCAGATCCTTGCCACACACCGAGGAATCCGAACCTCCTGTCATCAATGGGTCTCTTTGTGTCTTTGAAAACCCGTCGAAATATAACCAGCCGTTGCAAATTCCTGCTCGCTCTAATTGTTTCTTATCTTAACGGTCTTCCTGTTGAATTTAGCCTGTCGTACCGAAGTCTCACACGCAGAGGAAAGGGGTTGTGCCGTCATGTACGGGAATTCGACGTGCAAATGGAATGGCTGCCCTTTCAGAGAAATGGAAGATACTAGATTGTTTGTCGGGTTTACCGCTGACATATTGCATTGAAACCTACAGATGATTTAGTACTTACAGTTATTTAAACCATAAACCAATTACATAAACCGATGCAGTGGGAAACATTGTTTGTTTGCAGAGCCAATATGTAATTAGTTGTGTTCTTGGTTTCTTGGAAGATCAATTGAATCAACATTAGTTGTTTTTGGTCTCAGGGGCCTTTCGATGATTTGAATTCAGATGTGCTCTGTGTGAGGCAGATTTTAGATTGCATGCACAAAGACAGGCAGGTAGACAGACAAACAGACAAACAGAAGAACAGACAGGCAGGTAGACAGATAAACAGAAGAACAGACAGGCAGACAGGCAGACAGACAGACAGACAGGGACTGAGGTTCTGCACCTGTGTGGGAAGAGAAGAAATGAGGGACTGCAGGAGTAGTTAGTTCACAGTGTGTGTCTGTAATGACAAGCTGTCACATCCTCACTATAATGGAGTCCTGGCCCGGCCAGAAGAATCTACTAGACGTGAGACTTCAGGGGCCACTTTAAATCACACAGGAGGGAAACATAAATACAGCACCCCATGGAGAAATATTTTGATGACACGCTGAAAAACAATGGTTCATATGTTTGTTTCTGTGTAGATTATTTTTTCACTGCTTGGAGAATTATTGTGGCCAATTGTTGATGATGACAAGTCCAGTAACATTCTAACATAGATAAGCTAATATAAAATCTACTGTATGTATGGATTCCTTTATTCCCATTCCTGATGCATGGCCAGACTTCAGACGGTTAGTTGGTGGAGGAGAGAAGAGGAAAGCAAATGGAACCTTGGTCCTGTCCACACTGCACTGACCTCTATTAACTTCTGGTGTGAGGGTGAAGCCACACACACACACGCCCAGGGGGATAGAGTGACACACACACACACACACACACACACACACACACACACACACACACACACACACACACACACACACACACACACACACACACACACACACACACACACACACACACACACACACACACACACACACACACACACACACACACACACACACACACACACACACACACACACACACAGTTTGTCCAGATAGTCTATCTTCTGTTATAGTTCACTATAAATCCACCATAGCGCCTACAGCCGAGGACTGGATCGGTACATAAACATGGCATCTCTCGTTTCCCCTCCACGCGTAATCAAATACCTGGGCCTACAGCTTTTGACAGGAGTTCGATACAGGACGCCTGTAAAAAGCATATTAAAGCCACTTCAGCATTGTAATAAATGGTTGTTTCTCTGTTGGTGCTCAATGTCTCTAGGTTAACTGCATTAGTGGTGGCTTACACTATTTTTAAAGCTCTAGCTACCTCTGTATATGACGTCACTATGATGTTTAAACAAATCAAATCACATTTTATTTGTCACATGCTTCGTAGACAACAGGTGTAGACTTACTGGTCCATTTCCAACAGAGTTAAAGAGAAGAAATACAAATTAAACATAGAAATAGTGACATAAGGAATAAATACAGAGTGAATAACAAATACAAATAATGAGTAAAAATAACATGGCTATATACAGTACAGGAAGTAAAAAATAACATCACTATACACAGTACAGGAAGTAAAAGATAACATGGCTATATACAGGAAGTAGAAAATAACATGGCTATATACAGTACAGGAAGTAAAAAATAACATCACTATACACAGTACAGGAAGTAAAAGATAACATGGCTATATACAGGAAGTAGAAAATAACATGGCTATATACAGGAAGTAAAAGATAACATGGCTATATACAGGGAGTAGAAAATAACATGGCTATATACAGGAAGTAAAAGATAACATGGCTATATACAGGGAGTAGAAAATAACATGGCTATATACAGGGAGTAGAAAATAACATGGCTATATACAGGGAGTAGATAATAACATGGCTATATACAGGGAGTAGAAAATAACATGGCTATATACAGGGAGTAGATAATAACATGGCTATATATAGGGTGTAGAAAATAACATGGCTATATACAGGGAGTAGAAAATAGCATGGCTATATACAGGGAGTAGAAAATAGCAAGGCTATATACAGGGAGTAGAAAATAGCATGGCTATATACAGGGAGTAGAAAATAACATGGCTATATACAGGGAGTAGAAAATAGCATGGCTATATACAGGGAGTAGAAAATAACATGGCTATATACAGGGAGTAGAAAATAACATGGCTATATACAGTAGGGAGTAGAAAATAACATGGCTATATACAGTAGGGAGTAGATAATAACATGGATATATATAGGGAGTAGAAAATAACATGGCTATATACAGTAGGGAGTAGATAATAACATGGCTATATACAGGGAGTAGAAAATAGCATGGCTATATACAGGGAGTAGAAAATAACATGACTATATACAGTAGGGAGTAGATAATAACATGGCTATATACAGGGAGTAGAAAATAACATGGCTATACAGGGAGTAGAAAATAACATGGCTATATACAGGGAGTAGAAAATAACATGGCTATATACAGGGAGTAGAAAATAACATGGCTATATACAGGGAGTAGAAAATAACATGGCTATATACAGGGAGTAGAAAATAACATGGCTATATACAGTAGGGAGTAGAAAATAACATGGCTATATACAGGGAGTAGAAAATAACATGGCTATATACAGGGAGTAGAAAATAACATGGCTATATATATAGGGAGTAGAAAATAACATGGCTATATACAGGGAGTAGAAAATAACATGGCTATATACAGGGAGTAGAAAATAACATGGCTATATATATAGGGAGTAGAAAATAACATGGCTATATACAGGGAGTAGAAAATAACATGACTATATACAGTAGGGAGTAGATAATAACATGGCTATATACAGTAGGGAGTAGAAAATAACATGGCTATATACAGGGAGTAGAAAATAACATGGCTATACAGGGAGTAGAAAATAACATGGCTATATACAGGGAGTAGAAAATAACATGGCTATATACAGTAGGGAGTATAAAATAACATGGCTATATACAGTAGGGAGTAGATAATAACATGGCTATATAAAGGGAGTAGAAAATAACATGGCTATATACAGTAGGGAGTAGAAAATAACATGACTATATACTGTAGGGAGTAGATAATAACATGGCTATATACAGGGAGTAGAAAATAACATGACTATATACAGTAGGGAGTAGAAAATAACATGGCTAAATACAGGGAGTAGAAAATAACATGGCTATATACAGGGAGTAGAAAATAACATGGCTATATACACGGAGTAGAAAATAACATGGCTATATACAGGGAGTAGAAAATAACATGGCTATATACAGTAGGGAGTAGAAAATAACATGACTATATACAGTGAGTAGAAAATAACATGGCTATATACAGGGAGTAGAAAATAACATGGCTATACAGGGAGTAGAAAATAACATGACTATATACAGGGAGTACAAAATAACATGGCTATATACAGGGAGTAGAAAATAACATGACTATATATAGGGAGTAGAAAATAACATGACTATATACAGGGAGTAGAAAATAACATGGCTATATACAGGGAGTAGAAAATAACATGACTATATACAGGGAGTAGAAAATAACATGGCTATATAAAGGGAGTAGAAAATAACATGGCTATATATGAAAATAACTATATACAGTAGGGAGTAGATAATAACATGGCTATATAGAAAATAACAGGGAGTAGAAAATAACATGGCTATATATAGTAGGGAGTAGAAAATAACATGGCTATATACAGTAGAAAATAACATGAGGAGAAAATAACATGGCTATATACAGTAGGGAGTAGAAAATAATATGGCTATATACAGGGAGTAGAAAATAACATGGCTAAATACAGGGAGTAGAAAATAACATGGCTATATACAGGGAGTAGAAAATAACATGGCTATATACAGGGAGTAGAAAATAACATGGCTATATACAGGGAGTAGAAAATAACATGGCTATATACAGTAGGGAGTAGAAAATAACATGACTATATACAGGGAGTAGAAAATAACATGGCTATATACAGGGAGTAGAAAATAACATGGCTATATACAGTAGGGAGTAGAAAATAACATGGCTATATACAGTAGGGAGTAGAAAATAACATGGCTATATACAGGGAGTAGAAAATAACATGGCTATATACAGTAGGGAGTAGAAAATAACATGACTATATACAGTAGGGAGTAGAAAATAACATGGATATATACAGTAGGGAGTAGAAAATAACATGACTATATACAGTAGGGAGTAGAAAATAACATGGATATATACAGTAGGGAGTAGAAAATAACATGACTATATACAGTAGGGAGTAGATAATAACATGGCTATATACAGGGAGTAGAAAATAACATGGCTATACAGGGAGTAGAAAATAACATGGCTATATACAGGGAATAGAAAATAACATGACTATATACAGGGAGTAGAAAATAACATGGCTATATACAGGGAATAGAAAATAACATGACTATATACAGGGAATAGAAAATAACATGACTATATACAGGGAATAGAAAATAACATGACTATATACAGGGAATAGAAAATAACATGACTATATACAGGCTATAGAAAATAACATGACTATATACAGGGAGTAGAAAATAACATGGCTATATACAGGGAATAGAAAATAACATGACTATATACAGTAGGGAGTAGAAAATAACATGACTATATACAGTAGGGAGTAGAAAATAACATGGATATATACAGTAGGGAGTAGAAAATAACATGACTATATACAGTAGGGAGTAGAAAATAACATGGATATATACAGTAGGGAGTAGAAAATAACATGACTATATACAGTAGGGAGTAGAAAATAACATGGATATATACAGTAGGGAGTAGAAAATAACATGACTATATACAGTAGGGAGTAGAAAATAACATGGATATATACAGTAGGGAGTAGAAAATAACATGACTATATACAGTAGGGAGTAGATAATAACATGGCTATATACAGGGAGTAGAAAATAACATGGCTAGAAAATAACATGGCTATATACAGGATGACTATATAGTAGAAAATAACATGGCTATATACAGGGAATAGAAAATAACATGACTATATACAGGGAGTAGAAAATAACATGGCTATATACAGGGAGTAGAAAATAACATGGCTATATACAGGGAGTAGAAAATAACATGACTATATACAAGGAGTAGAAAATAACATGGCTATATACAGGGAGTAGAAAATAACATGGCTATATACAGTAGGGAGTAGAAAATAACATGACTATATACAGTAGGGAGTAGATAATAACATGACTATATACAGTAGGGAGTAGAAAATAACATGGCTATATACAGGAGTAGAAAATAACATGGCTATACAGTAGGAGCTATATAGAAAATAACATGGCTATATACAGGGAATAGAAAATAACATGACTATATACAGGGAGTAGAAAATAACATGGCTATATACAGGGGTAGTAAGAAAATAACATGGCTATATACAGTAGGGAGTAGAAAAAAATGACTATATACAGAAAATAACATGACTATATAGGGAGTAACATGACTATATACAAGGAGTAGAAAATAACATGGCTATATACAGGAGTAGAAAATAACATGGCTATATACAGTAGGGAGTAGAAAATAACATGGCTATATACAGTAGGGATAGAAAATAACATGACTATATACAGGAGTAGAAAATAACATGACTATATACAGTAGGGAGTAGAAAATAACATGACTATATACAGTAGGGAGTAGAAAATAACATGACTATATACAGGGAGTAGAAAATAACATGACTATATACAGTAGGGAGTAGAAAATAACATGGATATATACAGTAGGGAGTAGAAAATAACATGACTATATACAGTAGGGAGTAGAAAATAACATGGATATATACAGTAGGGAGTAGAAAATAACATGGATATATACAGTAGGGAGTAGAAAATAACATGACTATATACAGTAGGAGTAGAAAATAACATGGATATATACAGTAGGGAGTAGAAAATAACATGGATATATACAGTAGGGAGTAGAAAATAACATGGATATATACAGTAGGGAGTAGAAAATAACATGGATATATACAGTAGGGAGTAGATAATAACATGGACTATATACAGTAGGGAGTAGAAAATAACATGGATATATACAGTAGGGAGTAGAAAATAACATGGATATATACAGTAGGGAGTAGAAAATAACATGGATATATACAGTAGGGAGTAGAAAATAACATGACTATATACAGTAGGGAGTAGAAAATAACATGGATATATACAGTAGGGAGTAGAAAATAACATGGATATATACAGTAGGGAGTAGAAAATAACATGACTATATACAGTAGGGAGTAGAAAATAACATGACTATATACAGAAAATAGGGAGAAAATAACATATATAAAGGGAATAGAAAATAACATGGATATATACAGTAGGAGTAGAAAATAACATGACTATATACAGTAGGGAGTAGAAAAAAATGGCTATAACATAGGATATATACAGTAGAAAATAACATGGCTATATACAGGGAAGAAAATAACATGGCTATATACAGTAGGAGTAGAAAATAACATGGCTATATACAGTAGGGAGTAGAAAATAACATGACTATATACAGTAGGGAGTAGAAAATAACATGGATATATACAGTAGGGAGTAGAAAATAACATGACTATATACAGTAGGGAGTAGAAAATAACATGACTATATACAGTAGGGAGTAGATAATAACATGGCTATATACAGGGAGTAGAAAATAACATGGCTATACAGGGAGTAGAAAATAACATGGCTATATACAGGGAATAGAAAATAACATGACTATATACAGGGAGTAGAAAATAACATGGCTATATACAGGGAATAGAAAATAACATGACTATATACAGGGAATAGAAAATAACATGACTATATACAGGGAATAGAAAATAACATGACTATATACAGGGAATAGAAAATAACATGGCTATATACAGGGAATAGAAAATAACATGACTATATACAGGGAGTAGAAAATAACATGACTATATACAGTAGGGAGTAGAAAATAACATGGATATATACAGTAGGGAGAAAATAGAAAATAACATGACTATATACAGTAGGGAGTAGAAAATAACATGGCTATATACAGTAGGGAGTAGAAAATAACATGGCTATATAGAAAATAACATGGATATATACAGAAAATAACAGGGAGTAGAAAATAACACAGTAGGGGTAGAAAATAACATGACTATATACAGTAGGGGGAGTAGAGTAGAAAATAACATGGCTATATACTATATACAGTAGGGAGTAGAAAATAACATGGATATATACAGTAGGGAGTAGAAAATAACATGACTATATACAGTAGGGAGTAGAAAATAACATGGCTATATACAGTAGGGAGTAGAAAATAACATGACTATATACAGTAGGGAGTAGAAAATAACATGGCTATATACAGTAGGGAGTAGAAAATAACATGGCTATATACAGGGAGAAAATAACATGGCTATATACAGGGAATAGAAAATAACATGGCTATACAGGGAGTAGAAAATAACATGGCTATATACAGGGAATAGAAAATAACATGACTATATACAGTAGGGAGTAGATAATAACATGGCTATATACAGGGAGTAGAAAATAACATGGCTATATACAGGGAGTAGAAAATAACATGGCTATATACAGGGAATAGAAAATAACATGACTATATAAAGTAGGGAGTAGATAATAACATGGCTATATACATATAACATGGCTATATACAGGGAGTAGAAAATAACATGGCTATATACAGGGAGTAGAAAATAACATGGCTATACAGGGAGTAGAAAATAACATGGCTATATACAGGGAGTAGAAAATAACATGGCTATATACAGGGAGTAGAAAATAACATAGGTAGTACCAGTACTGAGGGGTACGAGGTAATTGAGGTAGCTATGTACTGTACATATAGGTAGGTCTAAAGTGACTAGGAAACAGGTTAGATAATAAACAGTAGCAGCAGCATATGTGGTGAGTGTGAAAGTGTGTGTGTGTTGGGGTGTAAGTATGTGTGAGTGTGTGGGCGTGTGAGTGTGTGGGCGTGTGAGTGTGTGGGCGTGTGAGTGTGTGCACATATATTCAGTGCAAGATAGTTAGTGCAAAAAAAAGGGTCAATGCAGGTAGACCGGGTAGCCATTTTATCAGCTATTTAGTCTTATGGCTTGGAGCCCCAAGCTGTTCAGGGTCCTGTTGATTTCAGACTTGGTGCATTGGTACCGCTTGGCGTACGGTAGCAGAGAAAACAGTCTGTGGCTTTTTGGCCCGAGTGATGTACACACTACCCTCTGTAGAGCCTTGCGGTCGGATATCAAGCAGTTGCCATACCAGGCGGTGATGCAGCCAGTCAAGATGCTCTCCATGGTGCATCTGTAGAACTTTTTGAAGATCAGAGGACTCATGCCAAATTGTTTAAGCCTTGTCGTGCTCTGGGATATTGGGGGTAAAGTCCAGTGTGTATGTATAGAGTCAGTTCTGCTCTACTGCTCAGCGTTCAGCACCATAGTCCCCTCCAAGTTCATCACCAAGCTAGGGACCCTGGGACTGAACCCCCTCTGAAACTGGATCCTGGCCCTGATGGGTTGGCCCAAGGTTGTGAGGTTAGGCAACAACACCTCTGCCACGCTGACCCTCAACACGGGGGCCTCTCAGAGGTGTATGTTTAGTCCCCTCCTGTACTCCCTGTTCACCCACCACTGCGTGGTCTCGCACGACTCCAACACCATCATCAAGTTTTCTGACGAGACAACGGTGATAGGCCTCAACGTCAGTAAGACCAATGAGCTGATTGTGGACTATAGGAAAAAGAGGGGAGAGCACGCCCCCATTCACATCGACTTCGCTGTTGTGGAGCAGGTTGAGAGCTTTAATTAAGTTCCTTGGGGTCCACATCACATCAAGGTCCACACACACCTGCACAGTCGTGAAGAGAGCATGGCAGTGCGTCTTCCCACTCAGGAGGCTGAAAATATTTGGCATGGGACCCCAGATCATGAAAAAGTTATACTTCTGCACCATTGAGATCATCTTGACTGGCTGCATCACAGCTTGGTTTGGCAAATGCACCGCCCTTGACCGCAAAGCGCAACAAAGGTTGGTGCGGACAGCCCAGTACATCACTGGGGCCGAGCTCCCTGCCACCCAGAACCTCTTTATCAGGCGGTGTCAGAGGAAGGCCAGAGCCATAGACTCCAGCCACCCAGAACCTCTTTATCAGGCGGTGTCAGAGGAAGGCCAGAGCCATAGACTCCAGCCACCCAGAACCTCTTTATCAGGCGGTGTCAGAGGAAGGCCAGAGCCATAGACTCCAGCCACCCAGAACCTCTTTATCAGTCGGTGTCAGAGGAAGGCCAGAGCCATAGACTCCAGCCACCCAGAACCTCTTTAGCAGTCGGTGTCAGAGGAAGGCCAGAGCCATAGACTCCAGCCACCCAGAACCTCTTTATCAGGCGGTGTCAGAGGAAGGCCAGAGCCATAGACTGTTCACTCTGTTTCCGTCCGGCAAACGGGCGGTAACGGTACCAGAGCATCGGCTCTCGGACCAACATGCTACGAGATAGTTTCTACCTCTAAGCTAAATAGCCAGACTGCTAAATAGTCAATTAACTATCTTCACTGAATCAATCTTGCACTGACATTTACGCACTCAGTAGACTTTATATACTCACTCACTTATTCACTCACACACACACACTACGCACACCCCACCACCACACACACATCCTCTCCCAGGTTCTACTGTTGTTTTCACGTTTTTAATGAATATTTGCTGGCGGCCGCAGCAGTTTAATCTGCTCTTCATTTGCCGAGAGGCAGCGAGGACATTCCCCGGCAGAGAGAACCCACAGGGAGAGAGGGAGGACCATGCTGTGTCAGGATCAGTGTTTTATTGATAGAGCTAGCCGTGCTGAGGAATAGATGACTCTCTCTGGCTCTACCTGCCTGTGTGAGGAGATGTCTTAGCACTGTACAGCAAAGCTCATAGAAAACATGACCATCTAGTCATGGGAAACAAGCAAGACTGACACAGACTTCTGTTTTAAATACATACTCTCTACTCAATAACCCTCTCAGCACACATACCTATTATCCAGTACCTAAAGCTGCCCTTCAACTCCTCATCCAGTCTAAGTGTATTGTTGAAATATACCAGATGCTCTAGCTAGCCCATAAGGAGGGGGTTTAGTTAGCAATATGAGAAGACGTGTTTTAAGCACTTGTTGAATGCTGCAGAGTTACTTTGCTTGAGGGATAGAAGAGAATGCAACAGTGCTCTGTATTGGAGTAGCTAATCGGCTTTCATTTAATCAACAAGTGGGCAAAACCATTCTCTCTACTCTGATCAAATTACTGGCGTTTTCCTTTCCTCCAGTTGATAATATCATACCTAAACAAAATGATCCCTGGGCTTTGTCTGCGATTACGCTCTCTGTCAGATGGGATTTGGACGTACGGTTGTTAGCAGCGTTCGAGGCTCAGGGATCATCTCAATGTGTCTGTTATAGCGTCTGTTGTAGCGCCTGTTGTAGCGTCTGTTGTAGCGTCCGTTGTAGCGTCCGTTGTAGCGTCCGTTGTAGCGCCCGTTGTAGCGTCCGTTGTAGCGTCCGTTGTAGCGTCCGTTGTAGCGTCCGTTGTAGCGTCCGTTGTAGCGTCCGTTGTAGCGTCCGTTGTAGTGTCTGTTGCTGTCGGCGAGACTGTGAAACAGTGAACCGTGACTAAACTACTAGATGAGGAGCAGGTGGGGAGACTAAATGTGGCATCCCGTTTTGGAAGGTCTTATTCAGATTCCAACAACGGGGCCACGAATAGTCTCTGTTCCGCCGAGGCACATCTGTCTCATTTGTCAACACTACGAAGAAGGGACACGGATAAGTGTGTGGCCATTCTCCACCAATGGAAAATATCCATAAATAAGAAGCTTTTGGCTGAGTGGCGGGCCGGAGACGCTGGGGAACAACGTGGATGCTGTGAAAGCATTCGGGGAATGCTTGTTATTCCTAACCCCACTGGAGGGAAATGTGATTGTCGGGATGAAAGAACAAAAGAGAAATAGGGGGAGTGGTAAGAGAGAAAGAAAAGAGTAAATTGGTATCATTTCTGGATCCCATTACCTTTCCCTCTTTTCTGTTCTCATCGTCTTTGTGACGCCTGCCACAAAGCGTTGGTTGGAGGCATGAAGCAACGGCACAGCAGGTGGAAAGTAGTGCTGAAGGAGACCGGAAACCCTCAGATAGGAGTCAGGAGGAGAGATCGGAGCTGTCGCTGCATGGTCTAACACAGTGTTTATCATCTCCTCCAGTAAACCCAACAGTACACATTTTTGCTGTAGCCCTGAACAAACACTTCTCATTCAACTCATAGGGGGCTCGGTGATGAGTTGACACGTTGAATCAGTTGCATTTGTCTGGGGCTTCAACCCTCACTGAGGGTGCAAGGGCGCACATTGATATTGTGAGTGTATAGTGAGATAGAATGGGAGGTAGAGATTGGTCAAGTCAAACCTACTCACATTAGATATTGCTTTTGGACCTGCTAAGTAGGTGACATCATCATGTCTAGATAAGGGTCAATCTTTCTTTTCTCATTTACTGGAAGTAGCTGTCGCTGGCTGCAGACAAAATGGCAACTTGAGCGATGCTCTTCTCTCTGCTTCCCTCTGCACTTTAAGACTGTCCTAGATGATATCGGAGTGCTGCAGGACTAAAGGGTCACGTCACTACCTCTTAATGAGCTTCTCAGGCTAATAGATCAAACTCAGATCTACCGCGTGACACTGATTGATATCTCACCTCCTTCCAGATTAAGCGTTTAATCATGCCTTGACATTTCTTCACTTTGCCTTTCCACAACATCTGGGTTAAACATGTCTGATTTGAGTCTTTCACGGCGGTAATTATCTCAACCTTTTCCTTTAAATGTCAGGCTGTAGAATTGTGAGGGGGCGACACGCTGAGTTGAGGCTCTAGCAGTATGTTCAGTCATTAAACAAAAAGGGACACGGCTCGTTGAGGAATTTACTAAAAGAGACAAAGAGGATTGGGATGAAAACAACCATTGGGCTCTGTGAAGATGAGTCGGGTTGTGTTTGCTCTTTCCTACGTGTGAGGCTGAGAAGGTAAATAGAATTTCAGTAAGGATTGTGAGATTTATGCGGCGTGGGGAGTTGATTATCTTGTGATTCCAATTGACTTTAATTGAGTTAGATTTGATAAATGTTGTATTTATCCCAGAGGGGCAATATTTGCATGCAGGAAATGGATAGGTAAACATACAGTACACTTAACAATACATACAATAAGCATGAGTGTTTTTGGGGTCCCATAGTTTGTCTTTTAACATATGAAAACTTCCTCTGCTAGTTTTCCCAAGGGGATAAGTGACACTTGGAGACAGAATCAGGAGGGTGATACCCTGGTCACAATATGCAACTCCTATATTATCGCCTTAAAAATACATTATTTAATTTATGAGGAATCAAAAATGCCTTGATCATAACACCAATTCATGATTTATGAACTCTGACTTCAATATACTACACAATACAAACACATATACACGAACAACACGAGAAACAAATAATGTTCTGCTTGCCTAGAAGGATTGGCTGTCCTGTTCAAAATGTCTTCCTGTTACCCTTCAGGAAACAAGATGAGGGATGAATAAAACGTTTTATTAATGACAATATCGCACGGGCCCGGGGAAAGGAAGACGCAGTGTCACGAAGACAAGCCACGACCAAGGTTGGAGGGGGCATTCTAATAAGAATACTGCTATCCTCGTGCATGGAGGAGTATCGAAGTCATACAACCCTACGATGTAAAATACGGTATATTCACTACTCCGGGTCCAAGGCGTTAAGGAAAAAACAAACAATCCAATGATTCTCAATTCCATTCGAATTTGGGAAAATGTCTATAAATTCATGAGGTGAAACAAACCAATATCGCCAGGCACCCCTATTTGGAATAACCCCACCTTAACTCCAGCGTTTAATGACAACACCTTTTAGTCCTGGTTCCAAAGTGGCATCATGACATTTGGGCATGTGTACTATGATGGGCATGTGTACTATGATGGGCATGTGTACTATGATGGGCATGTGTACTATGATGGGCATGTGTACTATGATGGGCATGTGTACTATGATGGGCATGTGTACTATGATGGGCATGTGTACTATGATGGGCATGTGTACTATGATGGCTCTCTACTGTCGTTCAAAGATTTGGATTATCCAAAGCTGATTTCTTTAAGCTCATACAACACAGACATCTTATTCAATCACTTCAACAGTATCTGGAAGAATATCAAATTAACATTGAGGAGAAAAATAAAAATAAATAGTAGAAACATTTAAAATAATAACAAGAGGAATAAATACACAGGGAGTAATGATACCTTGGCTATATACATGGGGTACCAGTACCGAGTAGATGAACCTAAGGCATCTAGCACCGAAAAAAATACTGAAAGAAGCTTCTACGCCAAAGAAGTTGTTTGCCAAGTTATATCAAGGGTTGATTGAATCTCTACCTGAGAGTTCAGAACCTATAATGAAAAAATGGGAAACAGATTTAAAGGAAGAAATTGAGGAGACATGTGAAAATGTTCATACTCCTACAACCTAAGACATACATTATTGCAATTTAAGATCATTCATAGGATAATTCACTCCTGCCAAAATGCATGTAATTCACCACGAAATGTCACATCTCTGTTGGAGGAGAAAAAAAGCGCAAAATAACCCTATTACATATCAATCAATTAATCAACCAACCAATCAAATGTATTTATAAAGCCCTTTTTACATCAGCCAATGTCACAAAGTGCAGTACAAAACCCCAGCCTAAAACCCCAAACAGCAAGCAATGCAGATGTAGAAGCACAGTTGGCTAGGAAAAACTCCCTAGAAAGTCTGGAACCTAGGAGGAAACCTAGAGAGGAAGGGATGGCAGTCCTATTCATGCTGTGCCAGGTGGAGATTATAACAGTTCATGGCCAATATATCCAAGTGTTCATAGATGACCAGCAGGGTCAGATAATAATAATCACCGTGGTTGTAGAGGGTGCAGCAGGTCAGCACCTCAGGAGTAAATGTCAGTTTTCTTCCGGTGAACAGGTCAGGATTCCATGGCCGCAGGCAGAACAGTTGAAACTGGAGCAGCAGCATGACCAGGTGGACTGAGGACAGCAAGGAGTCATCAGGCTGTGGTCTTGGGCAAACCGACACCATTTTGTGATAATGTATGTAATATAATTTCATTGTGTCTAGGAATTTATATCTATCCATCTCCACGAGTATGTCAGAAATTAAAATATTGATGATCAATATCAGAGAAAGTTTTTTAATCTAGGTCTAATTGCTGAAAACAATGTATAGCCATCAATTGGAAAAGCCTCATATTCACCCTCAATAACAAAATGGAGGACTGAATTATGTAGACACTGTGCATTATAAAGTGAGGAAGGAACAGAAAATATTTGATAAAGTTTGGAGGCCGTATTTAGGCCATCTTGAAGAATGTGGCGCTTGAGTGGAGGTGGCGGCTGGGAGCACCGGCTACTTGAGCCATGTTTGCACACTGGTCGGGGATGGATGGGGGACTCGGGAGTTTATGACTTGTAGTGGTGCGAGTGTCAAGTTCGGCCAGTTGGCGGTTTTCTAGTTCCGACTAGCGTATGAGCGTGACATTGGTCTGAGAAGCGGAAGGCTAATTTCTTTTTGGGTGTGATTGTGATTGTGGGCAGATACCGGTACGTTGTGTGTAGGGTGTTTTGTTGTTGTGTTGTTTCTGTTTGTGTATAATAGGACAGCTTTTTTTACCTTATTGTTTTCTTCATGGAACCCTCCTCCCCAAAAAAAGAACACTGCTTCAGGAGAGTAACTGTCGAGGAACTTTTCTTGGCTGTCTGGAAAGTTAGTATCGGCATTTTTTTTTTGGAGTGGCCATTTCAAGACAATATTTGTATTCGCTTCATGTAGGAAGAAGACGAGGTGAAGAGAGAACAGGGATGGATCTCAGTGTTCCCCTGGAGAGCCTGGTTCTCTGACACTAATTCATAAACACACACACACAATATTGCTCTGATTTCTCCTCCTCTTGGTTGCATTATTCATCTGTCGATTCCTCTACACGTTTACCATTGTTTTCCCTGTCTTAACCCCTAGCACTTATTTGCGATACATTACATTCACATTCAGCGGAGATACAAAACGAGCTGAGGATTAGCAGTGGGACATGTTCGTAGCGCAGGCAAATACAACGAGCAACGCTGTTGTTGTCATTGTCATTGCCGCCCGGTTTTAACTGGAGCCAGTTAACAGTTTGTTTTGAGGCTAATTGCTTTTCAAACACTGCATTGAGAGGAGGGGAGGGGGGGGGGTGAAAGAGAGCGACAGAGAAAATGCACGAAAGAGAGAGTATGAGATAGGGAGAAAGAAGGAGAACGATAGATAAAGAACAAAAAAGAAAGAGAAAGAACGAAAGACAAAGAGAGAGATAATGAGGGAAAAGGGGAGAGATATAATGACAGAGCTCTCTCCTCTCTCAAGCCGTTCTCTTCTCTGACAGCTTCTCCAGGGTACATTATGCAGGGGGACAAACAATGACTCTGGCTCTCTCTATAACAAAGCAGGAAATAAAACCACCCAATGAACACCACTCACCAGAGAGCCCTGTTGTATTCCCTATAAACTGGCAGGCATAATTAAATTCAACAGCGGGAGAATATGCTGCTGGGGCAACAACAAAAAAAAACACACCAAAAAAACACGATCTGAATAAGTAAGTACAGCCAAGCCAAGGTGTGTGAGCAAGTCACAGAGCAAACCAGAACAGAGGCTGCCAGCCAGCAAGGAAATGGACATTGTCAGAATAAGAAAGCGCGAGAGAGAGAGAGAATGAGAGAGAATGAGAGAGAGAGAGAGAGAGAGAGAGAGAGAGAGAGAGAGAGAGAGAGAGAGAGAGAGAGAGAGAGAGAAAATGAGAGAGAAAGAGAAGAGAGTGTGTAAAAGAGAAATAGATAGAGGGATAAAAAAGTATGTGTAAGAAAGAGGTAATTGTTTGCCTGATGTTATCAGAGAGCTAATGGTAATATATTGTGAGGATGATAGAGCCTAGGTCCTTCTCTACACCTTATTAATCTAGATCTGCGTATTATGTCTGGGTGCTACATGCGATTACACCATGTCACGGCCCTAATGCATTTCAATGTGTTTCCACGTGCCCTTCATGTCTTTATCAGTATTTATTATGCTGTTGGGTAACATGTTTTTGCTTGACAGTCGGCTTTGTTGTCCGGAAGGGGAGCTCGGCTGAATAGAGGATGGAGGACGTCTATCCCGTAAACTGAACAAATGAATTTGCATGCTGCCATGACGGAGAGGATTTGCAATGGTAAATGAAGGTCTGCAAGCCAAATCACCATCTTCATTTTCTTTGGGGTGGGAAAAGAAGGACGCAAGTTCTTCCGGCGTTGCTACCCTGCTTGCTGTTATTAGAATCCTTAAAGGGACAGTTCGCCCACGTGACAAAATGGCACGTTGGTTTCATTACATTCTATGGACGAGGTATGACAGCAATCGTTGCTTTGGTTTAGTTTGCCTGCCACTGTTTCCACATGCTAACATTTTTGCATTTGTGGCACAAATCATATTCAAGTCATGGGACCGATACTAGAATTCTTCATGCATCCAGATCATCCAAAAGTATGTCAAATAGATTGCGAAGCTGAACAAAGTCCCTTGCAGATTATTTGAACATGATGTGCTAATACAAATGGTCATATCGGTCCCACTTTAGCGTGTTGAGACCATATCCAGGGAAACTAAACCAAAACATGGATTGCTGTCATATCTTGTCCATAGAACGCTTACAGGGTAAGGAAACCACTGTCATTTTCTCATTTGGGTGAACTGTCCCTTTAAAGTCTTTGAATCTTGGACGGACAGGGCTGTAGAAATGCCATCTGCACTCTCCTCTTCTCTCCACAGAAAAAGAGCAACAAAGCAGAACTGATGTGTATACTTATGATACTGGAAAAGAGGGGGAAAATATGGAACATAGCCCCTACGTTTCTGCATTAGAAGTGGGCCGACATTACCATTACCATATGAACGAGCGATGAAGCCTCACTGCCTCCGATTAAGGGGCCAAAGATATGGGCTTAGCCAGCCAGGCCTGGCCAGCCGAGTCCTACCATCCTACTGCCCGCTAGGCCCAGACCACTCATCCATCCATCACAGCCCTCGCTGCTCGTTGGCTCTGGACTGTCCTCTCAATCCTCTCTATCAGAGCGGTGCTCGTTTGCTCTGTTCTTCCACTATGTGTGGCAGGATGCCCTGATGAATTAGCAAAGATCCACCGGGCCATACCAAGGGCCTACTGGGAAGCACGGCATCATTAACATCAGTACAGTAACCACGTGAATGACACCCGCATAGCCAAAAAGGTCACTTTGGAAATGTGGACAGCACCCCCCAACTGGGTAGAAGTATTACTAATGTACAGTGCCTTGCAAAAGTATTCGGCCCCCTTAAACTTTGCGACCTTCTGCCACATTTCAGGCTTCGAACATAAAGATATAAAACTGTATTTTTTTGTGAAGAATCAACAACAAGTGGGACACAATCATGAAGTGGGACGACATTTACGAGCTGAGCACGAGCTGTTTTGCAAGGAGGAATGGGAAAAAAATCAGTCTCTCGATGTGCAAAACTGATAGAGACATACCCCAAGCAACTTACAGCTGTAATCGCAGCAAAAGGTGGCGCTACAAAGTATTAACTTAAGGGGGCTGAATAATTTTGCACGCCCAATTTTTCAGTTTTTGATTTGTTAAATTTTTTTTGAAATATCCAATAAATGTCGTTCCACTTCATGATTGTGTTGTTGTTGTTGTTGATTCTTCACAAAAAAATACAGTTTTATATCTTTTTGTTGGAAGTCTGAAATGTGGCAAAAGGTCGCAAAGTTCAAGGGGGCCGAATACTTTCGCAAGGCACTGTATTAAGTGGTTTAGATGATTTAGAAATAGATTGTCTATGAAAGTGTATTTAATTACATGAATGATGTATTTTGTGTTTATTCTAGCTTAGTGAAAATGCGTTGATTATTCCATGATCAGTATTGATACAAAGGTATGGAATACACAAGAATGGAAATCCAACATTTTAAGATTGGGAGATAATGACAATAGAAATAGAATCGAAAATGTTCAGCCAAAACCTATTTGGAAACGTCAAGCCATTTTGAGGGACACTTCGCCATCCTTCATACCCTATTTTGACATAAATGTAAGTAAAGGCCGATGGAACACTATGTTGAATCCTAAAATATGTACATAATCTTTTCTGTATGCAAAGAGCAGTCATGGATGTCTATCTCTGAGACAAATAGGGTAAATAAATACCAAGGACAATTACAACTTTAATGAGTAAACAAATATCATAGCGTATTCCCAACCAATAAGATTTGTGTTTCTCGCCAGCTGCAAACACCGTAGCTATCAAATAATAAGCTGTGGCCAAAAACATGAAAGCTGTTCGCCTTTGAAAAGTACACAAATGTTTTCTAGGGAGTCCTTGAGGCGGGTTTTAACCTGTTTACTTCCTCTCATGAGAGGCTAGCCTTGCCTGCGGCTAGCTTCGGGGTATTTAGCATAAGAATTGTTAATGTTTACATGCTTGGCATGAAGGTGGAAAAATATGCTTTAGCATTTTAGCGTTATTTTGTCGTGGTGCTGGGAAATCCAATAGGTGTCATGCTCTATTTAAGCTGTGAATATGGTTTCCAGACAGGACGACACAACGGAGGTATGGGTGAATTATCAACTATGATACAGTGACACACGGAATATCTCCACATCATCCCTTATCGAAGCAATGTGAATGACGTGTTGTCACTTACTGTAGGTAACGTAAGTGTAACACAACGTGTCACTTGACGGTATTTTACTGTTCGCGAAACAATCATCACGTACGTTTGGGAAGTATGATTCCATTACAAAGTATGGTTGCAAAATCTCTCCGTCACAACCATTACAAAAACATTTGTTAAGCTGCACAATGTAGCATATATCATATCTCCTTAAAAAAAAAATGATTTATCATATATCTTCCCAACGGGAACGAGGAACACATAAAAAAAACTACGGAGAAAACTGTTGAAACATGATAAGAGTGCTAATTGAATACCAGAAACAACTTTGTAAATAAGTAAATAAAAACTACAGCATTGAACGGATAAAAGGCCCACGCTAAGGCTCATCTTCCATATACAAAAACTGACAATTTCACTAGCTTACAAATCAGATTTTAGTATCATATGAAACCAGCTAAAATGCAGCTTCCCTTTAGACCTGACATATGGATGCACTGTACCAGTAGGATCTCCCAAAGCTCTCCTGGAGTACCCCCTACCGTTCCTCGTTGAATGTCTTCCAGAACTAGCACCTCCGATTCACTAATGAAGGGCTTGATGATTGGTTACCCAGTTCAACCAGTTGCTGTTGGAATACATATGTGGAATGCCTGGGGGTACTCGAGGAGAGGTTGGAGAAACACTACTCTGGACTGTAACACTATCAGTGCAATGAGAAAAGGCCCACAGGGAAAAGGCCCACGGAGACCTGTATGGTTCCAGTCCAGTAGTCCGCTAGAGCTGTCCTTTAACGGCAAGCACAGTAGGAGGCTTTGTCGGAGTGGTGTTATACCGGGAACCAGTTATCACAGAGGTTAGAGGGCTGCCACCATCGACACCAGACAGATGGATGGACGGACGGACGGACGTGAAGAAAGTACCAAGAGGAGGGAAAAAAGGACCAAGGATGACTTTTGGAAATGATTGACCACAAAAATGACCCTCTCTCCCAGAACACTTTAACAATCTATATATATCTGAGATGGTCATTGTATTAACGCAATTACCACCTCGCCACTCGAACTTTCCTTTCAGCCCAATCAATGGCCATTCAGGTGACCATCTTCCACCAAAACAAAAGATTTGAAAGTGATAGCGTCAATTTGGCCATTAGTCAAGGCAGACGTCTAAGGTCCCAGGTCCTGTTGCTACAATGGAGACATTCAGTCAGAGGGCTGATGTTGTAATGTCCTGCTCTTTGTTTCAGACTAGATGGCCCTCTCCAAGTCCGTTTGGAGAGACAATCGGAGTGGCAGGTCAAGCCGTCTTGCCGGACTTCTCGTGAAATGAGTTTCAGAAAGCCTTTCATATAGGATCAAATGGACAACTGCAATTAGGAGGGCAAAAAAAGTGTGTGTGTGTGTGTGTGTGTGTGTGTGTGTGTGTGTGTGTGTGTGTGTGTGTGTGTGTGTGTGTGTGTGTGTGTGTGTGTGTGTGTGTGTCTGTGTGCGCGCGCGTGTGTGCCGTTGTCTTTTATTAAAACTCTCACAGGTATAAGGAACACAGGTTGAAAGTCAAGTATTGTCAACTGGATGTGTGTCTGGGAAGGTTCATTTTATTGTGTGCATGTGTGTGTGTTGTGTGCATGTGTGTGTGTGTGTGTGTGTGTGTGTGCATGTCATGTGTGTGTGTGTGTGTGCATGTCATGTGTGTGTGTGTGTGTGTGTGTGTGTGTGTGTGTGTGTGTGTGTGTGTGTGTGTGTGTGTGTGTGTGTGTGTGTGTGTGTGTGTGTGTGTGTGTGTGTGTGTGTGTGTGTGTGTGTGTGTGTGTGTGTGCGCATGTCGTGTGTGTGTGTGTGTGTTGTGTGTGTGTGTGTGTGTGTGTGTGTGTGTGTGTGTGTGTGTGTGTGTGTGTGTGTGTGTGTGTGTGTGTGTGTGTGTGTGTGTGTGTGTGTGTGTGTGTGTGTGTGTGTGTGTGTGTGTGTGTGTGTGTGTGTGTGCATGTCATGTGTGTGTGTGTGTGTGTTGTGTGCATGTGTGTGTGCATGTCATGTGTGTGTGTGTGTGTGTTGTGTGCATGTGTGTGTGCATGTCATGTGTGTGTGTGTGCGCACGCGCGTGTCACAAGTCATGTAAATGAGGAACAACTACAGTACCTTTATACAATCCAACGACTCCTACAAGAGAATGTCTATGCATTGTGCTATCGTATCCCTTCCAGTGTGTTCCTCATTGAGCTTAACCGAGAGTAGCAACGATGGAACAGCTTTCCCAGTGAGAGAGAGAGAAGTGGAGGACGGCCTCTGATTGTCTTGTAAAGGCCATACGTGATGGATGAGCCTATTCTGAAAGGGCCTTTTCCCTTTTCCACGAGTATCTTCTACTTGGATCACACACCTGGTAAAAAAAATAACAAAATATTATTTCCATTTACATGACACGTCTTGCCCTTGGACATACATTTTTGTTTTGAATTAAATGATTTAGAAGTGATTTATTATGAGGGCTTGTTGTTTTTTTAAAGGACAAAGCAAAGTTATGAATAAGATATTGTGTCAAATTGTATTTATGAAATGAATAATGAAATAGTATAAATTATGCCACGTCTTTTTTATTACGCCAAGTCTTTTTTTAATAATGTAGATTGGCCTGATGGCAGCAGGACTTTCACAGAGCATTTCAAGTGTACTGTATAACATTGTGACTTTCTAAAACTGGGAAATAGAAATTCTATCATTTCCATCGAATAGGACCCATGAGCACCAACATGGGAAGTTCATAGGGTTATATCAAATTAGGTGTTAAATAAAAGCTAGAGTCTGTATTTTGTGGAATTGAAGGCATAGATACATCTTTCAACTTTGATTTCAGGTCAAACAGATGGAAAAGGGGTCTTAGAAAAAAGGTCCTAAATGGTATTAAAAATGCATCAACACACAATAATGTTGAAGAGACCCCTGTCAACTAATATCAATATCAATATTTGGGGGAGAAATTATTTACCTTCTGTACGTTTAAGAAATATTGCCTTACCATATATGTGTAAGATATTTTCTATTTTCTCTCATTCATGAGGGAGGAGGATAGTGAAAGTTCACAGAAGAAATGGTAGACCTACCAATTATTTATAGTGATTTTACTGAAATCAGTTTTGTTTATAAATTATTAAGTGACTCAAACTAGTAATTCCGTTAGAAATGGGTAACGAAATCACCCCCCCCCAAAAAAAAAATTGGTAACGGAATGACTGCAACTGAATTGGCTACAATGGGAACCCACTGAGCACCGACTGACACCGGACGTCCATTAAAAAGCAGTTGAAATTTGGCCAGTCCACCCTGGCCTTGATGGTAATGTCCACAGACAGACTGGACTGGACTAAATCTGGACCTATCATAGACGTGTGTTTAACATGTTTGGATAGTACAATACAGTACATTAAAGAAAAGTTGTACTGCACTGAGCTATACTCTACCCTACTGCACTGTAATGAATTCTACCCTACCTTACCCTACTCTACTCTGCTCTGCTGTATTGTACTGCACTGAGCTATACTCTACCCTACTGCACTGTAATGAATTCTACCCTACCTTACCCTACTCTACTCTGCTCTGCTGTATTGTACTGCACTGAGCTATACTCTACCCTACTGCACTGTAATGAATTCTACCCTACCTTACCCTACTCTACTCTGCTCTGCTGTATTGTACTGCACTGAGCTATACTCTACCCTACTGCACTGTAATGAATTCTACCCTACCTTAACCTACTCTACTCTGCTCTGCTGTATTGTACTGCACTGAGCTATACTCTACCCTACTGCACTGTAATGAATTCTACCCTACCTTACCCTACTCTACTCTGCTCTGCTGTATTGTACTGCACTGAGCTATACTCTACCCTACTGCACTGTAATGAATTCTACCCTACCTTACCCTACTCTACTCTGCTCTGCTGTATTGTACTGCACTGAGCTATACTCTACCCTACTGCACTGTAATGAATTCTACCCTACCTTACCCTACTCTACTCTGCTCTGCTGTATTGTACTGCACTGAGCTATACTCTAACCTACTGCACTGTAATGAATTCTACCCTACCTTACCCTACTCTACTCTGCTCTGCTGTATTGTACTGCACTCTACCCCGCTATGCTGTGCTGGGCTGTGAATGATGCAATTCTGTATAGTACGGTATACCCATGATGTAATTCCATTTTCCTCTTCACTGTAGTTCAATAAACAGAACAGATGTTTTGACAGCCCTTTCTTTCTGCAGACATCATTTAGTCTTCATTCGGAGCAGATATTATATCATTTGTAAAACGTGGTCACATAAAAACCTGAGGTAGATTTTACTGTAATTCCGTTGCCAAAATTTGCATCAGCACAGTTCTTAAAAGTAGTCCTTGTTCTTACAGTTGTATGGTTTGTTAAACCTTGAAATCAACGGTTTTTGTTTGGCATGAGCGTGATTCCGTTACCGTGGAATTCACCAACTACAACTGTCACTCTTGGTCTCTGTACATTTTTTACCTTTGACCTTTTACATGGTAGTTGTTAACCTTTCAAGAAAGCTTAGGAGACAAACCCAACCCATTCATGTTGTATACCACCGGTGCCAGTACATTTCTGGGGACTGTGTGACTATGCCTCAGCTAGGGATTTTGCACGACTTTCTGAACTCAGCAGGATTGACCTGGGGACTGGACAGACAGGTTCGAGGCTGAGTATGTTAACCATCTCTGTCGCCACGGTGACAGATGAGTTACCACGGCGGAGCTCATTTACGAGCGCCAGACGGACAGCGGCCTGTCATTTATCTAAGGTATTTCTGACAGACACACACGTTCCACTCGGGCATGTGTCACAGAGTTTGAGGACTCTTTTCGGTGGCTGCTCGGTCCGTGAACGAGAGACACCCAAGATGGGGATAAAAATACAAGGAGTATAATGGCCACTGTCAGGGTGCCAGAAAGAGAATATGGGATTGATATTGATGTTTTATATAGCATTCCTATTATTGATTTACAGTAGGATGATTCATACAGGTCCAGAACTTAGGTTGTTTGTTGGTAAAGTGGGACACTTTCTGAAAGTTAGCTTTCTGGGAACACGGAATCACCCCAACGTCTTAGCCCCCAATATGAAACGAATCTAGATACCCTTCTAAATGACTCTACTACACTATACAAAATAAAACGTGGAGGAATATTAAACATAGGATGGATGACTCTTCTTCAAACATAAATAAGTCCTGAGACCACATTTTCAGTTGACACTGCCAAAATGGGACACGCTCTTTATTGCATGAAGTGGAAATGAGTGCGCGTTAGTCACTTCACTGTTAAACATCAATGATTCATACAAATGAGATGTATGAGTACTTTACATTTTAGCAGACACTCTTATCCAGGGTAACTTACAGTAGTGAGTGCATACATGTTGTTCCTGGTCCCTCGCAGGAGTTTGAAACCACAACCTTGGCATTGAAGTACAATGCGCTACCAACTGAGCCACTTACCATTACCTTACTATAACATTCTTTTATCCTGTGGAATATTAATCATGCCCATTTATTACCAGTATTATTAATATCAACATCATCATACTTGATTATAATTATATGATGTATATGCAATTGTACAGTCTATAAATAAAATCAAAATGAACTACATCTAGACTTATCAGCTCAACATTCTCGACGCTGCGCTAGTGGACATTTAGTAGAATGCAACCAGACAGACCCCTCAACAATTTCAATGACTGTTTTATTGTTATATACCTGGATGGTTACGAATTTACTGTATCCTGCCCGGGTTATTCATGTTGGTGAGGTAATATCTTTCTAAGTTGAGGAAAATGAAATTGGAAATTTGAGCCTATTTTAGAAAATGGATTTCTGTTAATTAAGAAAACATGTATTTCATAATCATCCAAATTGTATTTTCCTCCATTAAAATGACCTAGAAGAATGTTCCAGATTGACAGTAGGCGATTGGCATACTGGGACACTCTCAAAATGTCAATATTCTAGAAAGGTGAGTGTAGCATGAAAACCATTTACAATCATTTTGATTCACAATTATATCCCATGACAAAATATGTTGTAATATGACACTGAATATCCTTTCTAGATTTTTTTACAACCTTAACATTATTTACCTCAGAACACTATGGCATATTACCATTATTGTGCATTCACATAGTTCGTACTAGGAAACTCAAACATTTCCGACTTGCTGATTCTTTGAACGCGGAACGTGTATAACTAAGGTCCCACTTGACCAATACTCACCCTAATTCAACGAAGTTGCAAACGTCAACAATGTTACCCCTCAAATGACCATAGTTAGCAATAATTATTGTTATTACAAAATGACTGCAACACACAACACCGAGGCACCTGTACTGAACTTGAACCCATATGTCATTTCATCCAATACGCAAACCACACGTGTTTCAAATGTCCTCCACCGCCACCTTCTGGCCACTTCGAGAACTACATCCATCCAACCTTTAAAACCAATATTCACTCTGTCATTTCAAACCAGGCCTGACATGTTTTTCTGATAGGTAAAGGTCAGTGAGAGAAGGAAAGATAATGTCAGTAAATAAGACCAGTGGAGTGAGTCCCCTGTGGGTTTGTTCATGTCAATTATCTGTAGAGAAGCAGTGCTCTCTCACAGCACTTATTAACAGACAATGGATGACCTGGAAGAACTTGGGCACAGCGAACCGAGACCTCAGCGTTTAAAAACCTGCACGCAATGTTACTGCATAAATGTATCCCCCAGGGGCTGGGGAATTACCGTACGGAGCTCAGTGTAGTGTACACTATATCAGGTAGAGAGAGGAGGAAAACACAAAGGTAGGGTTGAGACACACACACACACACACACACACACACACACACACACACACACACACACACACACACACACACACACACACACACACACACACACACACACACACACACACACACACACACACACACACACACACACACACACACACACACACACACACACACACACACATTAATATGATTATAATTAACAGGCACATACAGAAAACAAACTGTTCACAAAGCACACTCTCTGACACACAGAAATATAAACTCTCTCTCTCTCTCTCCCTGTCTCTGTCTCTCTCTCTGTTTCTCTCTCCTCTCTCTATGTCTCTCTCTCTCTGTTTCTCTTTCCCTCCCTCTCTGTCTCTCTCTGTCTCTCTCTCTGTTTCTCTTTCCCTCCCTCTCTGTCTCTCTCTCTGTTTCTCTTTCCCTCTCTCTCTGTCTCTCTCTCTGTCTCTCTCTCTGTTTCTCTTTCCCTCTCTCTCTGTCTCTCTCTCTGTCTCTCTCTCTGTTTCTCTCTCTGTTTCTCTTTCCCTCTCTCTCTGTTTCTCTCTCTGTCTCTCTCTCTGTCTCTCTCTCTGTTTCTCTTTCCCTCTCTCTCTGTTTCTCTCTCTGTCTCTCTCTCTGTCTCTCTCTCTGTTTCTCTTTCCCTCTCTCTCTGTCTCTCTTTCCCTCCCTCTCTGTCTCTCTCTGTCTCTTTTTCCCCTCCCTCTCTGTCTCTCTCTCTGTTTCTCTCTCTGTCTCTCTCTCTGTTTCTCTGTCTCTCTCTCTGTCTCTCTCTCTGTTTCTCTTTCCCTCTCTCTCTGTCTCTCTTTCCCTCCCTCTCTGTCTCTCTCTGTCTCTCTCTCTCTGTTTCTCTTTCCCTCTATCTCTGTCTCTCTTTCCCTCCCTCTCTATCTCTCTCTGTCTCTTTTTCCCCTCCCTCTCTGTCTCTCTCTCTCTCTCCCCCTCCCTCTCTGTGTCTCTCTCTGTCTTTCTTTCCCTCACTCTCTCTCTCTCTCTCTCTCGCTCTCTCTCCTTCTCTCAGTCTCTCTTTCCCTCCTTCTCTCCCTCTCTCTCTGTCTCTCTTTCCCTCCCTCTCTCTCTGTCCCTCCCTCCCTCCCTCCCTCCCTCACAGCCTGTTAAATAAACACAGAGAACCCTATCCATTTTCCTCGCCAATTGATGTCTGCAATGTGAGTAGGCAAGCGCTATCTGACTTAGATCTCTTGGACCACAGAGCAAAGTAGGCTTCCATTTGAAAGGCTCCTCTTGCCATTTGCATCAATAACGGTCTGTATTATTTAATGCATTAATTAGCATGGCATTACGTCTAGTTTTGACATTACAATTTGACTGACAAGTTAATGAGGCTCTTTTCTTTTCATTCCACTCTCTCCTGTAGCTGTATCAGACAGAGATGCTTACCCACTGGACACAGGCAGGTTGAATCAACGTTGTTTCCACGTCATTTCAATGAAGTTGAACCAACGTGGAATAGACATCGAATTGACGTCTGTGCCCAGTGGGTAGTGTGTGACTGCGTTATTGCGTTATTGCGTGTGAATAATGCTTTAAATTCTGTATGTTTTTCTGAGGTCTATTTTGATCCGTCTAAATATTTTAAGAGCTTTAAAAAAAAAAACACAATTCTCACGTAATCACAGCACAAAGACAGTGAGAGAAATTCATAGATTCACATGTTGACGATCTGGATGGTGACTGTAGATCCTGGCTTTCAGATGTGTTCTTTCCTTTTTTTTAAGCTTGAGAAGAACTATATGTGTGGCTGGGCACAAGAGGAAAACCACTTATCCCCAGGTAGCATCCCAACCTCACTGTCCTCTCTCTCTCTCTCTCTCTCTTTTTCTCTCTATATATGTCCTTATTTCTGTTGTCTAGTTATGAGACTGAAGCCACAGGACACGACACACAAGGGATCTCGTTTTGCGACAGGACAAAGCCCTGATTTGTACCAACAATCCCCTCGTCTTCTGTTCCTCTTTACTTTTCTTCTCCTTTAAATGAGCTGTCATATCTTCCCCTTCTTCCACCGAAAGCCTATTAACTCAAACCCCTTGTTTTTGTTACCTTGGCACCAACCAAAGCAACAACAAGAAAAGAGAATGTTAAAAGAATACACAGGGGGGGGTTCTGTTCTCTTCAGAGGTGTCACTTTGCTTTCCGACAGTTATTCTACCTCTCCCAATTAGTCCTACTAAATATAGCCGGCGGTGTCTGCGGCTCCGGGGCCGCAATCCAGGAGAGTATGCAGACTGGAGCTCCAGTGTGATACTCTGCAAGGGCGGTTACCAGTAAGGAAGGTAGAGAGGTAGTTAGAGCGTGTGTTGGGGAATACACATCTCCTGGCCTGCCAAGCCAGCATCCCAGAGATTTAAAGGCAGACATAACAAGACAGAGAGGAGGATATGGACTATGGGGCTGTGGGGGGGGGTTCAGCTGGATGCTGATGGCTGTACTGACTTCTACCGGCATCACGAGGAGGAGGGAAGAGAGGCAGGCAGGCCGGGAGCAATGAGCAGCTTGGTTTACTGTACATGGATGATATGTGCTTTACGTTTAACATTAGACACCTGCTGATTTTTAATAAGGTCTGCTTGTTCTTGTTTGCTATAGGATGGGTTAGCGATGATGGTGTGAAAAGCTACCAGACTAAGCCATCTTGGGAAGACAGGCAGGGAGGCAGTTTGACTTACAGTAACTACACATACTCAGCACATTAGAACCCTGCTGCATTAGGAGTTAGGCGTTGGTTATAGGGAAAGGATGGTACTGGTGAGACGAACAAACAATGGCGGCTGATTGGTTTTTCTTGCTCGCTTGTTCGAGTCCTTGAAGTAGACCTAAATGACGGCAAATATATTCAACACATTAACAAATGTATTACTTCTAAGAATAATTTGTAAAACATGATGGAAAAAGTGGCACGTTAGAGCGCACATGCTAAATTGGGACAGAGCATGTATTTAAATGTATGTATGGTTTATTCATGATGTCATACAACTTAATTTCCTTGTTTTCACTCCTTATGCTCCCGAGTGGCACAGCGGTCTAAGGCACTCTATCTCAGAGCTAGAGGTGTCACTACAGACATCCTGGTTCAATTCCAGGCTGTAGCACAACAGGCTGGGATTGGGAGTCCCATAGGGAGCGTGGCACAATTGTCCCAGCGTCGTCCAGGTTTGGCCGGTGTAGGCCGTCATTGGAAATAAGAATGTGTTCTTAACTGACTTGCCTAGTTAAATAAAAAATAAAAATGCGACATGACATTGACAGCAACCTGCATGTCTGTCTGGTTCCTACCAGCTTCATACAGCACAGTAGGGAACCATTGCTTATTTTGCACACTGAGCCATCATTAGCATTGTTTAATGCACAAGCGATGCATAATGCATGTCACACAAGTCCCCCACACACACCCGCACACCCAGGATCCCTGCCGACAGGAGTGGGCATGTGGTAGGGTTCTGTAAAGCTGGGGATCGTGGTGATCTGAGCTGTTGACACACACGTGTGTGTATACACACACACACACACACACACAAACACAAACACACACACAGAGAGCTGTTGACACTTAACATCCCACATTCTGCTCACTTGGAGGTGACTAACAAAAATTGGTCTGTCCTAAAGGGGACACTTGATTCAATCACTAATCTGAAGTGGACAATGGCCTGGATGGATAGGTGAGAGACTAAACCATTTAGGGGTTTGGTTTCAGAAGCTGTCACAAGTCTTAAGTTACATGAGAACGAACGAACACTGTGAAAATGTGCTTGGTAACACTAAAACTAGTGGCAACTGAGCTGCCACCACCAGGAGACGAAACCTTAACTTTGCTGGAGTATTGAAACATGGTTGTGAAGGCATTGGGACAGATTTATGGTGTACTGAAACATTCATCCGGAGGTGTTCTGAAACATTCATCCGAAGGTGTTCTGAAATGTTCATCCTGAGGTGTTCTTGAGGGGTCTTGAAACATTCATACTGACGTGTTCTGAAGCATTCATACTGAGGGGTTCTGAAACATTCATCCGGAGGTGTTCTGAAACGTTCATCCTGAGATGTTCTGAAACATTCATACTGAGATGTTCTGAAACATTCATCCTGAGCTGTCCTGAAACATTCATCCTGAGATGTTCTGAAACATTCATACTGAGGTGTTCTGAAACATTCATCCTGAGATGTTCTGAAACATTCATCCTGAGCTGTCCTGAAACATTCATCCTGAGATGTTCTGAAACATTCATACTGAGGTGTTCTGAAACATTCATCCTGAGATGTTCTGAAACATTCATACTGAGGTGTTCTGAAACATTCATACTGAGCTGTCCTGAAACATTCATCCTGAGATGTTCTGAAACATTCATACTGAGGTGTACTGAAGCATTCATACTGAGGGGTTCTGAAACATTCATCCTGAGATGTTCTGAAACATTCATCCTGTTCTGAAACAAAGCTGTCCGAAACATTCATCCTGAGATGTTCTGAAACATTCATACTGAGGTGTTCTGAAACAATCCTGAGATGTTCTGAAACATTCATACTGAGATGTTCTGAAACATTCATCCTGAGCTGTCCTGAAACATTCATCCTGAGATGTTCTGAAACATACATCCTGAGCTGTCCTGAAACATTCATACTGAGGTGTTCTGAAACATTCATCCTGATGGGTCTTGAAACATTCATACTGAGGTGTTTTGTAACATTCATCTTGAGGTGTTCTGAAACATTAATCCTGAGGATACATTAATGTTCTGAAAAACATGAAACATTAATCCTGAGGTGTTCTGAAACATTCATCCTGAAACATTCAGGTGTTCTGAAACATTAATCCATTGAAACATTCATCCTGAGGTGTTCTGAAACATTAATCCTGAGGTGTTCTGAAACATTAATCCTGAGGTGTTCTGAAACATTCATCCTGAGGTGTTCTGAAACATTAATCCTGAGGTGTTCTGAAACATTAATCCTGAGGTGTTCTGAAACATTCATCCTGAGGTGTTCTGAAACATGACATGGTGTGTTGTAACACCACATCATCAAGAATTGTGCAACACCTTGCCAGAGACTGGGAGCCATAACCCAGAGAGGGTTGAAAACACTATTATGGTGTTTGAATCCTGTCTAGTGCAGAATTAGATCCCTTCTTCTGGAGTTTCCAAATACTGTAAATGCTCCCTCCTCTTATTGTGTATTCCATCATTTTATAAGGTGTTTATAAACTCTTCATCGGTAATTCCAAAAGATGAAATGGTCAGTATAATCTCAAACAAAGGACATAAGTATTTTTGTTTTGTTTGGAAAATACAAATTCATCAGTTTGTCCAGGAAATTAATTAACGAGTACAAAAACTTTTTTTTCAAGACACGATTTAAGCTTTATTATCAAATTATCAAATGACAAACATTAACAGGCCTTAAACATTTGTATATTGATAAAGACAGTTCAAAGATCTGTAAGGTATTTATCATATTCTTCAAAATCAACAGAAATGTGGCATTATATTTCACATTCATTGGAAATAATGCAGACAATGACTGTTAATGTTAGAACTAGCACTCATACAAAACTTGTAAAAAAAACTTCAGGAATGCCCTCCCTCCACCTCCATACCTCAGCCTTGGGGAATTCTGAGCAGTACAAAACCACAATGTTTGAAGCTGAAATTTAGCCTTTCATTTCAACATTTATCTTCTGATATTAAGGTATGAAAAAATAAAGGTGGACTTACACATAAAAAGAAACATTCACTGGGCCCTATTCAAACTCCAGATAAGTTGATTTAACGTGGACTGATGACTGTAGTCCATTTTTTCCTCAGTCCATGTTAAGTCTACCTTTCTGAAGTCTGAATCGGGCCCTGTGATCAGAGTAACCAGGGTGGTTCAGCACAACAGTTGACTCCTGAAGACTGGCTGAGTGGACTCTAAGGCAGTGTTTTGACAAGCACGAGACCTGGGTTCACATCTACCTTTTCACATGATTACCAGTGTTAAAGGCTCACTTTCTACATTTTAAGTCTGCTATAATTTACATAGCCCTAAACATTTTGATGGTAACATTATTTATATCACAAAGTTGCCTGGCAACTGCAGCCTATAATTAAGTGGCAAAGTATACCCTAGGAAAAGCATTCTATTCCCAGTGTCTTTAAAAATGTTAGTTATGTAATGAACTTAGTCTGTCGTTTGAAGAGAGTCAGACCGAAATGCAGCGTGTAGGTTACTCATGACTTTTAATGAAGAAAATACGGTACATGAAATAACTGAAAATACAAAAACAACAAACGAGTGAAACTAATTACAGCCTATCTGGTGACTAACACAGAGACAGGTACAATCACCCACGAATTACAACGCGCACTCAGGCTGCCTAAATACGGTTCCCAATCCGAGACAACGAGAATCAGCTGACTCCAATTAGGAATCGCCTCAGGCAGCCAAGCCTAACTAGACACACCCCTAATAATACACACTCACAATTAATACAAACCCCAATACGAAAATACAACATATAAACCCATGTCACACCCTGGCCTACCCAAACATATAACAAAAACACAAGATACAATGACCAAGGCGTGACAGAACCCCCCCCCTAAGGTGCGGACTCCGGGACGCACCTCAAGAGCATAGGGAGGGTCCGGGTGGGCGTCTGTCCATGGTAGCGGTTCTGGCTCGGGACGTGGACCCCACTCCATAAATGTCCTAGTACCTCCCCTTCGCGTCCTAGGATAATCCACCTTCTCCGCCGCCCATGGCCTAATAGTCCTCACCCTGATCCCCACATAACTGAGGGGCAGCTCGGGACCGAGGTGCAGCTCGGGACAGAGGGGCAGCTCGGGACAGAGGGGCAGCTCAGGACAGAGGGGCAGCTCAGGACAGAGGGGCAGCTCGGGACAGAGGAGCAGCCCGGGACCGAAGCAGCCCGGTACTGAGGGGAAGCCCGGTACTGAGAGGCAGCCCAGTACAGAGAGGAAGCCTAGTACTGAGAGGCAGCCCAGTACAGAGAGGAAGCCTAGTACTGAGAGGAAGCTCAGTACTGAGAGGAAGCTCAGGCAGGTAGTAGGCTCCGGTAAATCCTGGCTGGCTGGTAGAACTGGATGATTCCGGTTGTCTGGCCGATCTAGAAGATCTTGGCAGACTGGCACTTCTGGCGGATCCTGGCAGACTGGTGACGCTGGGCCGACTGGCGGCGCTGGGCAGACAGGAGACTCTGGCAGCGCAGGAGAGGAGAAAGGCTCTGGCTGCGCTGAACAGGCGGGAGACTCCAACAGTGCAGGAGAGGAGAAAAGCTCTGGCTGCGCTGAACAGGCGAGGCGCACTGGACGCGCTGGGCCGACTGGGATCACTGGTGGCGCTGAACAGACAGGAGACTCCGGCAGCGCAGGAGAGGAGAAAGGCTCTGGCTGCGCTAAACAGGCTGGAGACTCCGATAGCACAGGAGGGGAGAAAAGCACTGGCTGTGCTGAACAGGCGATGCGCACTGGACGCGCTGGGCCGACTGGTAGCACTGGTGGCGCTGGACAGACAGGAGACTCCGGCAGCACAGGAGAGGAGAAAGGCTCTGGCTGCGCTAAACAGGCTGGAGACTCCAACAGCGCAGGAGAGGAGAAAGGCTCTGGCTGCGCTGAACAGGCGAGGCGCACTGGACGCGCTGGGCCGACTGGTAGCACTGGTGGCGCTGGACAGACAGGAGACTCCGGCAGCACAGGAGAGGAGAAAGGCTCTGGCTGCGCTAAACAGGCTGGAGACTCCGATAGCACAGGAGGGGAGAAAAGCACTGGCTGTGCTGAACAGGCGAGGCGCACTGGAGGCCTGGTGCGTGGTGCTGGAACTGGTGGTACTGGCGCGAGGACACGCACAGGAAGCCTGGTGCGGGGGGCTGCTACCGGAGGACTGGTGTGTAGAGGTGGCTCTGGATAGACCGGACCGTGCAGGCGCACTGGAGCTCTTGAGCACCGAGCCTGCCCAAGCTTACCTGGCTCGATGCCCACTCTAGCCCGGCCAATAGGAAGGGCTGGAATGAGTCGCAGCTGGCTCTGCACCCGCACTGGAAACACCGTGCGCTCCATAGCATAACACGGTGCCTGCCCGGTCTCTCTAGCCCAACGGTGAGCACAGGGAGTATGCGCAGGTTTCCTACCTGGCATAACTATTCTCCCTTTTAGCCCCCCCCAAAAAAAATTTTTGGGGGCGACTTTCCGGTTTCCAACTGCGTCGCAGTGCTGCCTCCTCATACTCGCGCCTCTCCGCTTTAGCTATTTCTATTTCCTCCTTGGGACGGCGATACTCTCCCAGCTGCGCCCAGGGTCCTTTTCCGTCTAATATCATCTCCCAAGACCAGAAGTCCTCATATTGCTGCTCCTCACAATTAACAGGGAGAGTAGGCTCAGGTCTGACTCCTGACTCTGCCACTCTCTCTCTGCGCTTTCCCATTACTTACGGTTTTCTCTCTGTATAGCCGTGCTTTCCTTTTCGATTCCATCCGTGTATAGCCCTCTTCGCATTGCTGTAGGGAATCCCAGGCGGGCTCCTGCACTCGCTCTGGGTCTGCCGCCCACCTGTCGATTTCTTCCCACGTCGTATAATCCCTGCTTCTGCCGTCCATAACGTCCTCCTTTAGATCCTGCCAGTTCACACGCTGCTCGGTCTGTGAATGGTGGTGGGTGATTCTGTAATGAACTTCGTCTGTCGTTTGAAGAGAGTCAGACCGAAATGCAGCGTGTAGGTTACTCATGACTTTTAATGAAGAAAATACGGTACATGAAATAACTGAAAACACAAAAACAACAAACGAGTGAAACTAATTACAGCCTATCTGGTGACTAACACAGAGACAGGTACAATCACCCACGAATTACAACGCGCACTCAGGCTGCCTAAATACGGTTCCCAATCCGAGACAACGAGAATCAGCTGACTCCAATTAGGAATCGCCTCAGGCAGCCAAGCCTAACTAGACACACCCCTAATAATACACACTCCCAATTAATACAAACCCTAATACGAAAATACAACATATAAACCCATGTCACACCCTGGCCTACCCAAACATATAACAAAAACACAAGATACAATGACCAAGGCGTGACAAGTTAATAAAAATATTGAGTGAAATCGATATATTAATATTTATAATCAATCAATATTTATGCTATAAACCATTTGCAATTTAGAAACATTTGGTTATATGAGAGACACAGTCTGACAAAACATTTTGTGTTTGCATGCTACCTTTCACATGCATTAAAACACACAACACTCTTAAAAACACAAATATTCAGATTGGTGCCTCAGAACACTTCGGTTCTGTTTGGAAATACATCCTGTGTATAACACTTCCATTCTGTTTGGAAATACATCCTGTGTATAACACTTCCATTCTGTTTGGAAATACATCCTGTGTATAACACTTCCATTGGGTTTGGAAATACATCCTGTGTATAACACTTCCATTGGGTTTGGAAATACATCCTGTGTATAACACTTCCATTGGGTTTGGAAATACATCCTGTGTATAACACTTCCATTGGGTTTGGAAATACACATAACACTTCCATTGGGTTTGTGTATAACACTTCCATTGGGTTTGGAAATACATCCTGTGTATAACACTTCCATTGGGTTTGGAAATACATCCTGTGTATAACACTTCCATTGGGTTTGCATTCAAACACCCTCCAAAACACCAGATCTCAGCTAAGGTGCACTACTTTACATGGTTTTACTACACGAGGATGGTGTTGTGTGTCTTTCTATTGTGAAGGCTCTTATGGAGAGTTGAGTTAAACTATGAGTTTTGCAATGAGAAAACTATCAGTACTATTTGGACAGTTTTGTTTATTAGTAGCCAGATGTGCTCTCAATCATTAGTGTCACAGAGGGGAATGGAGAAACCATCGGGGTACCTGCGTCTGGAGGTCAGGAGAGGGGAGCAGGAGGGGACCATGACAGAGACCATCCAGTGTCAAAGGTCATCCAATGACACGTTCCCTGCCCAGTCAGCCAGCATGGTACGTCCAGGTTCCACCTCAGTAACAGTCCACTGCTCCATCAGTTGACCTTTCTCTTTAGCCATGCATTTCCTCCATTCTATATATAAGTATTACAAATCTATATACAGTACCAGTCAAGATTGGACACATCTGCTCATTCCAGGGTTTTTCTTTATTTGGACTATTTTCTACATGGTAGAATAATGGTGAAGATATCAAAACTATGAAATAACAGATATGGAATCATGTAGTAACCAAAAAAAGTGTTAAAAAAAAATCTAAATCTATTTTATATTTGAGATTCTTCAAAGTAGCCACCATCTGCCTTGATGAAAGCTTTGCGCATTCTTGGCATTTTCAGCTTCTCATGAGCTAGTCACCTGGAATGCATTTCAATTAACAGGTGTGCCTTGTTAAAGTTCATTTTTTCCTTCTTAGTGCGCTTGAGCCAATCAGTTGTGTCGTGACAAGGCAGGGGTGGTATACAGAAGATAGCCCTATTTGGTAAAATACCAAGTCCATATTATGGCAAGAACAGCTCAAATAAGCAAAAAATAAATGACAGTCCATCATTACTTTAAGACATGAAGGTCAGTCAGTCAATCCATAAAATGTCAAGAACTTTGAACGTTTCTCCAAGTTCAGTCGAAAACCTTCAAGTGCTATGATGAAACTGGCTCTCATGAGGACCGCCACAGGAAACAAAAGACCCAGAGTTACCTCAGCCCAAATAAATGCTTCACAGAGTTCAAGTAACAGACACATCTCAACATCAACTGTTCAGAGGAGACTGCATGAATCAGGCCTTCATGGTAGAATAGCTGCAAAGAACCGACTACTAAAGAACACCAATAATAAGAAGAGATTTGATGGGGCATTACACAGGGCAAAGGACATTACACGGGGCCAAGGACATTACACGGGGCCAAGGACATTACACGGGGCCAAGGACATAACACGGGGCCAAGGACATTACACGGGGCCAAGGACATTACACGGGGCCAAGGACATTACACGGGGCCAAGGACATTACACGGGGCCAAGGACATTACACGGGGCCAAGGACATTACACGGGGCCAAGGACATTACACGGGGCCAAGGACATTACACGGGGCCAAGGACATTACACTGGGCCAAGGACATTAAACGGGGCCAAGGACATTACACGGGGCCAAGGACATTACACGGGGCCAAGGACATTAAACGGGGCCAATGACATTACACGGGGCCAAGGACATTACACGGGGCCAAGGACATTACACGGGGCCAAGGACATTACACGGGGCCAAGGACATTACACGGGGCCAAGGACATTACACGGGGCCAAGGACAGGACATTAAACGGGGCCAAGGACATTACACGGGGCCAAGGACATTGGACACTGGTGGGCCAAGGACATTAAACGCCATGTCTTTGGGCCAAGGACATTGCATGGGGCCAAGGACATTACACTGTCAGTGATTTATGGCCAAGGACATTACATTCTGGGGCCAAGGACATTACAGGCTGTGGGGCCAAGGACATTACACAGATGGCCTGGCCAATTGAGATGGTTTGGGAAGTTGGACCACATTACACAAGTGGGGCCAAGGACATTACATGGGGCCAAGGTATGCTAGTGGTTAGAGTGTTGGGCCACTACCCAAAAGGTTGCTGGATCAAATCCCCAAGCTGACAAGGTAAAAATGGGTCATGTTGCTCCTGAACAAGGCAGTTAACCTATTGTTCCCCGGTAGGCCATCATTGTAAAGAAGAATTTGTTCTTAACTGACTTGCCTAGTTAAAATAATAAAAAATATATAATGATTTACATACTCTGGTTTCTTTCTGCAGCAGGTCTCACTTGCACGATATATATATATATATAAATACATACTTCATCATAATAAAAAAACATTGTGTAAATAGTACATGTATAAAAAATACATTTATCCATTTTTGAATAATTCATGTTGTATGTGTGGATCATAGATTGATCTATGTGTTCATATCATGCTACATTCACAAACTGTGAATAGCCCACTGCTGAGAGCATGGGAAAAGGAGAGCCTCAGGTGTGTTTGAGTGAGGAGTGATTTAACAGAGCAGGTGCTTCCCATTGACTGAGTGCTTGTTGTTTCTCTGTGGTCTGCGAGGGCATAAGAAACTACGGAATGCCTTCTTCAGAATCTTCCCACAGGAAGTGATGCAGTCCAGAGGCATGGGGAAGTTCCTGGACGCACAAAAATAATGGTGGTGACGTTTAGTGGTCCTTTGTCATCCAATGATCATAAAGAACCATTTGTTTTTTAAAAAGAAGTCTGCCACCTGGACTGCAACATTTCCTGTGTCCATGTTAGTTCCTTTGTTTCTGTTTCGTTTCCAGGTTTTTAACAATCATACGTTTTAGATACATTAGAAGAAATCTTAAATGAATGTGAAATGATGTAATGAAAGAGGGAGAAAATAAATAAACATGGAATTCGAATCAAGTAGTTATGAGGGGAAACTGAGACAGCTTCCCTCACACAGTGGTCCACCAAGATCTGCTCCAGCAGTCCAGAACCATAGCTCTGACACACCCTGGGGATGCTATGATATGCTATGCTAGGCTACACATCCTCACCACTTGAGGGGGAAAAGAGGGGCCAACTAGACCGTCTCCCTCTTTCAGCTTGACTGACGGACAGGACACAGATGCTCAAACAGTAGAACGCAGAATGCATGTTCTTGTCAGACAACAGAGATTCACAAAGGTATATTCCCCGACAACGAGAGAGAGAGAGAGAGAGAGAGAGAGAGAGAGAGAGAGAGAGAGAGAGAGAGAGAGAGAGAGAGAGAGAGAGAGAGAGAGAGAGAGAGAGAGAGAGAGAGAGAGAGAGAGAGAGAGAGAGAGAGAGAGAGAGAGAGATAGAGAGAGAACGCTGTCGGTTATTGCGGTTTTAACTAAATATTCAGTTGATTCCCTTCCAGTGAGAAGTTGTATGATCTTGCTGTAAGCCACTGACTGACAGACCATGACCCGCTCCACCTCGGTCTACCAACCACAGCACTCCGACACGGCTCCACAACCAACGGGATCAATCACTTCTGGAAATGAATGAAATAATATTTACGGAAAACATGTCGTGTGTGCGTGGTTTGAAATATTCAAATAGCTTCAGAGTTGAAAATAATACTGACCCCTCGCTTGAACATACCTTGGGTGAACACAACTTTCTCACCAATTGTAGTCTTATCAATGGACGCGTTTAATGATTGTTTGAGATAAAGATTCACTGTAGATTTACAGAGACCACTTCCAAGTGTCCTACACCATTTACCAAGAGGTTTTAGTCTGTACAACACACACTTTCCCGGTAGCAACCGCTTGGTAGTCTACAGCCCCACACAACACAACACATCCCCCCTTTCTCTGCCTTTCCTTCAAACCCACGAAGTGAACAAATGCCAAAGTATGGTAAAACAGCCGTGTGAGAGCTGACTGCCGTGTGGGGCTTTACTCTTCATCCTCCTGCAAAGCCCTCTCCCAACACAGAACAGGAGGGAGACAGGAGGAGACAGGAGGGAGGATGGAGGGAGGCAGGGGGAGACAGGGGGAGACAGGAGGGAGGAAGGGGGAGACAGGAGGGAGACACTGAGCACAGCCTGTCAGGTTGGCGTGACGGAACACTCATTGTCACGATTCCCAGGCGGTGACATGCCTCGTCTGGCCGGCCCAGGATGATGGCTAATCTGTGGATGGAATTACAGCTGCATCTGATTGGTGGGTAGGTGGGATATAGGGCTGACGCCGTCACACACACTGCCATAAAACATAGACAAACATGGATAGGATTGACACAGGTGGCCGTATTGTGGTCGGCTTGATCAGTGAACCTGATGAGGTGTGTGTGTGTGTTAGAGAGAGGAAGAGAGAGAAAAAGAGAGACAACGATAGAATAAAGGAAAAAGAAAGAAAGACAGAAAGGAAGAAAGAGATCCCACGTTAAAAATACTACAGTTTACTATAGAATACTACTGCACTTTCTGTAGAGTTCTGTAGTAAACTGTAGTGTACTGTAGAGTGCTATCCCTAAATCTGTAGTAAATGTCTGTAGTAAACGTCTGTAGTAAATGTCTGTAGTACATGTCTGTAGTAAACGTCTGTAGTAAATGTCTGTAGTAAATGTCTGTAGTAAATGTCTGTAGTAAATGTCTGTAGTAAATGTCTGTAGTACATGTCTGTAGTAAATGTCTGTAGTAAATGTCTGTAGTAAATGTCTGTAGTAAATGTCTGTAGTAAACGTTTGTAGTAAATGTCTGTAGTAAATGTCTGTAGTAAATGTCTGTAGTAAATGTCTGTAGTAAATGTCTGTAGTAAATGTCTGTAGTAAATGTCTGTAGTAAACGTCTGTAGTACATGTCTGTAGTAAATGTCTGTAGTAAGTCGCTCTGGATAAGAGTGTCTGCTAAATGACTTAAATGTAAATGTAAATGTCTGTAGTAAATGTCTGTAGTAAATGTCTGTAGTACATGTCTGTAGTAAATGTCTGTAGTAAGTCGCTCTGGATAAGAGCGTCTGCTAAATGACTTAAATGTAAATGTAAATGTCTGTAGTAAATGTCTGTAGTAAATGTCTGTAGTAAACGTCTGTAGTAAGTGTCTGTAGTAAATGTCTGTAGTAAATGTCTGTAGTACATGTCTGTAGTACATGTCTGTAGTAAATGTCTGTAGTACATGTCTGTAGTAAATGTCTGTCGTAAATGTCTGTAGTAAATGTCTGTAGTAAATGTCTGTAGTACATGTCTGTAGTAAATGTCTGTAGTAAATGTCTGTAGTAAGTGTCTGTAGTAAATGTCTGTAGTAAATGTCTGTAGTAAATGTCTGTAGTACATGTCTGTAGTAAATGTCTGTAGTAAATGTCTGTAGTAAATGTCTGTAGTACATGTCTGTAGTAAATGTCTGTAGTAAATGTCTGTAGTAAATGTCTGTAGTAAATGTCTGTAGTAAATGTCTGTAGTACATGTCTGTAGTACATGTCTGTAGTACATGTCTGTAGTAAATGTCTGCAAAAACACTACAGTCTGCAAAAACACTACACGTTTTAACTACAGCAAATACTACAGTATTTTATTTGCATATACTCTGCCCATTCCTCTGCCCCATATCCCAATTTGTGCCACCAGTAAGCGAAAAACCTACATGCCAAGTATAGACCATATATTGTGTTCCTTACAGGTTAAAGAAAAGAGCGGAAGTGCTGAACTCTCCGTTCAGAACCCAGGAGGCTGCTGAGGGGAGAATGGCTCATAATAATGGCCAGAACGGAGCAAAGGGAATGGCATTAAACACATGGAAGCCATGTGTTTGATGTATTTGAGCCCATTGCAGTGATTCCGCTCCAGGCATTAGCATGAACCCCCAAGTAAGGTGCCACCAACCTCCTGTGGAACCCAGCCCCTCCTACAGGTTATGGAACATGGTCTCTTTTAGTATTTCTCTGCTAGGTTTCCTCAAGGAGAAAAGCCACCCACTTCTATGTAAAGGATAAAAAAACAAAATACTACAGTAATGTCCCCCAAAACACCAGAGTAAATACTACAGTAATGTCCCCCAAAACACCAGAGTAAATACTACAGTAATGTCCCCCAAAACACCAGAGTAAATACTACAGTAATGTCCCCCAAAACACCAGAGTAAATACTACAGTAATGTCCCCCAAAACACCAGAGTAAATACTACAGTAATGTCCCCCAAAACACCAGAGTAAATACTACAGTAATGTCCCTCAAAACACCAGAGTAAATACTACAGTATGCTACAGTCTGCAAAAACACAGTAATTACAGTAATTACTATAGTTTATACTAGTCTATACACGAGTATTTTTTCATATAGGATGACTGTGTTAGTAATAGACTGTATTCAGGTCACAGAGAGAAAACAGACTGTGGGCTGAATTTATGTGGCCTTGATGACAGTTAAGTTGTGTAACGGCAGCCTCTGACTGTAATTTAGAAATGAAGAAAGGAAACAATTTGGTCTTCTAATGATTGCCCTAATGACAGTAGGGAGATCACATTAGCCTGATGAGCAAATGCATCAATTAGCTTACGACCGGGGCATTTATTCGTCTTTCCACCTGCCAAATGGCTGGTAAGTCAATTCAAAAGGCTTTCACTTCACTTTAATTCAAATCAATTGCAGTCTCTTTCAGTAGGAGACAACAATAGGGAGAGGTGCTCGTCAAGCCATTAGAGGGGAGACATTTAGTTAAATATGAATAAGAATGAGCACCCTCTGCTCTCTTTAGAGTTGTTTTTAAATTAAGGAGGGAAATGAGTGAGTGAGAGAGAGCGAGAGGGGGGAGAGCGAGAGAGAGAGAGAGAGAGAGAGAGAGAGAGAGAGAGAGAGAGAGAGAGAGAGAGAGAGAGAGAGAGAGAGAGAGAGAGAGAGAGAGAGAGAGAGAGAGAGAGAGAGAGAGAGAGAGAGAGAGAGAGAGAGAGAGAGAGAGAGAGAGAGAGAGAGAGAGAGAGAGAGAGAGAGAGAGAGAGAGAGAGAGGACAGAGAGAGAGAGGGAGAGAGAGAGAGAGAGAGAGAGCGAGAGAGAGGAGGACAGAGAGAGAATGAGAAAGAGATGAGGACAGAGAGAGAGCGAGAGAGAGAGGAGGACAGAGAGAAAGCGAGAGAGGAGGACAGAGAGAAAGCGAGAGAGAGAGGAGGACAGAGAGAGAGCGAGAGAGAGAGAGAGAGAGAGAGAGAGAGGAGGACAGAGAGAAAGAGAGAGGAGGACAGAGAGAGAGAGAGAGAGAGAGAGAGAGAGAGAGAGAGGAGGACAGAGAGAGAGCGAGAAAGAGAGGAGGACAGAGAGAGCGAGAGAGAGAGAGACAGACAGTCAGAAAGATAGACAGACAGAGACAGAGAGATGGAGGACAGTCTCTGGACAGAGAGATGGAGGACAGTCTCTAGAGGACACTCTCTCTCTGGTCCTTCTGTAGCTCAGTTGGTAGAGCATGGCGCTTGTAACGCCAGAGTAGTGGGTTCGATCCCTGGGACCACCCATACGTAGAATGTATGCACACATGACTGTAAGTCGCTTTGGATAAAAGCATCTGCTAAATGGCATATTTATTTTATTATTTATTTATTTAGTCTCTCCTCTAAAGTACTGTATGTACCCAGTATTAATAATTACAGCAGGGGGCTGATACAGTAGTTATAGAACCATGATGATGGAGGGAAATAAAATGGGAAAGTGTATGTAAAATCATTTAGCTGTCTACGTTGGTAGCCTATTAACAATGTCTGGTGTGTGTGTATATGTTTATGTTTCTGCATGAGTTCACCAGCACTATATACTGTGTAATTCACACAGCACATCTCACCACTCGAATTACCATTCAGATCGATGGGCACCATTGAATTTGATTTTTGTATTGTAGGTCTAAACATAAAACCCTTCCTCCTTGGGTTAACAGGTACACTATTCTAAATGTATTAACATAAGAGGCATGAATCTTGAACACATGTACCTGTATAGAAGGTTTCTCCATCACAGATGGGTGGATTTTGACAGTTGAGGGTAACAACCAGAAGGTGGCAGCGTTGGGTCGTTTTTTAAAGATACAGAGAGGAAAAACACAGGCATGAAAAAGTTTCTCGTGTTTACAACAAATGCTGAGCTTGAATGTACTGCTTTATCATTAAAGAGGATATCTACTTCTATGTTGTGACATCCCTGACCTGTTGCTTTTCTCTTATCTGCTGATATTTCCTCTTGGCAGAGAGCAAAGCACAACCATGTCAAAAATCAACAACAAATGTTTGAGTAAAATGTGTTTGATGTGTTCCCTTTAAACTGCGAATCAAACAGGCAATTCAGTACATAAAATGCTGCCAAATTGTGTTTGTGTAACACCAAGATTCTGTTCAATTGTGTCTATAGAACCTTTCCGCATTGACCCATTGACCCATTGACCCATTGACCCATAGACGACAGTCCGTTTAAAACAGCACTTCTTCTTGACTCTGAAGTCGGCCTAGATTTATGATGGTGTCCATGGTAACCTAATTAACCCCTTGTTATTTTTTTCCAGACCTCCAAGCGCCATCGTAAATCAAGGAGCAAATTAGGAGTGAGAGGTGTATCTGTTGGAGGTCTCTCTCTCTCTCTCTCTCTCTCTCTCTCTCTCTCTCTCTCTCTCTCTCTCTCTCTCTCTCTCTCTCTCTCTCTCTCTCTCTCTCTCTCTCTCCACTCTGAAGAAGGGCCAGGACTGTGAAAATTGGGTTGGTCATGAACTACCGCCTCAAGCTCAGCTCAGACCTTTTCGGACGCCGACGGTAAACCCCACATGCTCTAGGTGTGACAGGTTCACCCTGTCTGTTACTACGTTTTCACTGGCATCACTCCTGTGACACTCCACATCACATGTCGACCTCCTGTCACAATTAACAGAGTTATACCCATGACAAATGGCATTCCAAGTCCTCTTGACGAGGCCTACCCACACACTCGAGATTAGACAGAGGGAGCTCGGGGTTAAACGCTGGCCCTCATCAAAACCATGAAGTACTTTTAAGTTGTTCACTCTTGACATTGGCCAGGAAATCATTTGGGGTGACTTGAGAAATTGCTGCTGGAGATTTTCCCAGAGAAAATAAGAGTGGAGTGGATGGGTCTGTTGGTCTGTCAGGGCAGCGACTGATGCGGCGGACATCGCTGGTGCTAAACGTCTCTGTCTAACCCGCAGGGTACTGTCCAATCAGAGTCCTCTCTCCCACAGGCTGGGCAACACACTGCACCGCCTGCAGACGAGGTCTGGACTAAGACTGAAACCTTGAAGTTATCAGTGCGATGATGATGAAGATGAAGATGATGATGAAGCAGAGACGTTCCGAGAGTCAAACCAGGACAGTCCATGGGAAACTGTCAAAGGAGTTGTGGCATTACCACAGAGTGAAAGCAGACAATGTTCATGTAGTCAGGTTCCTCAAAAGAGATTTATTACTTAGCATAGCAAACTGAATAATGTACTGTAGGCTACGAATGGAGCCAAAATACACACTGTCTATTACAGTAAAGCTCACATCCTGCAAACCATTTAGACAGTATTGGCCCTAAACGAGTCACAGATACTGAGTGGTACATCTCCAAGGCCGGTTCTCAGAGGGTTGTTGTGGGGTAATATGTCGCATGGTCCCACGAGAAGCTGCCAGCATGGCGACCTCATTGTCATCGTCCCTGACCTCTGACCTCTCTCTGCCATCCAATGGTGACCCTGTCTTTGAGACATGTCAAGTGACTGGGCTCTTTATTTAGCTCTGGTAGGAAGTGGGAGCAAAGGACGTCTTTATCAAAAGTCAGTTGAGCCAATTGTTTTTTTGTTCTAGAATGTAGTTAGGGCCTGAGAGAGAAGGAGCGAGAGGGAGAGGGGGTTGGAATGGAGAGGGCATCTATTCAACTCATTCCAGACATGTACTAGGCCTATTTAGTATCGGTATCATCCTGATAGATGATGTGTTGCTGATGTATAGAATGCGATGTAATTTGACTCTCCAATAATGGCCATTTCTCATGGATAATTGCTCCCTAAATGGTAGTAAAGAATGATTGTCTGTCGCACTCTGGAGCATTAGGCCAGCCATTACGTCTGCTAGGTGTTTCGTAAACTCATGGGTGCTAGTGACACGTGACGCCCCCCACGTGTTGGCAGTGCCCGTAGTGTCTGGATGAATCTGTCATTGAGTCAGTGGGGTGATGGTCGTTATAAGTCTCGGGGATATAGAAGCATAGACAGCATAGACATTTGGCTTGCTTCTTCAGAGAGGCTAGGGACTGAATGGGGCAGAATGGGCTCCAAATGCTCATTTCTTGATACTCTGACAATGATTCTGCAATTGGTTTTGTCGTACCTGAGCCTGTCACTTGGGCTTTTGATCTTTCAAGTTTTACAAAAGGCAATGAAAGTGTACATAACATTGGAATCTATAGGCCCATTTCTAGGCCAGGTGATGTCCAGCACTGGGTATAAAGTCAATGCAGAGAGGTCACCAGAAAATCATCTATCATATAGAAACTGATCATAATTGGTGTGTTTTCACACAGAAAGAGAGAGAAAAAAAGCCCATGAACTACCTTTGGAACCAGGTGATATTTCCGGACGTTATTCCGCTTGACAAAGCTTCCCAATGGATCCAGGAGGAAACCCCTTTAGAATGACTGGAGCAGAATGGCATTCCCGCCTCTCTTGGCATCACCGGAGGAATTCATCCTGAAACAAAAACAACGAGATTCTGGAATCCAGTGACATTCCACAGTGACATAGACATAACGCTCCGTAGGCATAGTCATAAATACGAGTGACTCTTACCCCATTGTCAATGCAGCAATTCACGTAATCACATATGTACAGTATGTAGCATGAAATACTTACACTACAGGTCAACAGTTTGGGGTCACTTAGAAATGTCCTTGTTTTTGAAAGTAAAGTACCTTTTTCGTCCATTAAACACAAAATTGATCAGAACTACAGTGTAGACATTGTTAATGTTGTCAATCAAATCAAATCAAAGTTTATTTGTCATGTGCGTCTTTTCCTTTTGCGAATAATTGGGATGTCTGCCCTGTGGGGTGTTTGTAGAATATCGTGTGAGCCCTGCTTGCTGTTGTTGTTGAAGAAATCTTCTTCTAATCCGAGGTGAGTGATCGCTGTTCTGATATCCAGAAGCTCCTTTCTTCCGTAAGATACGGTTGCAGAAATCATTTACAATATCGTGAAAAAAAACACAATGACTATTGTAGCTGGAAACGGAAGATTTTTTAATGGGAATATCTACATAGGCGTACAGAGGCCCATTATCAGCAACCATCACATCAAACTAGACACTCTAATGTACTTGTCCTCTTGTTCAGTTGTGCACCGGGGCCTCCCACTCCTCTTTCTATATTGGTTAGAGCCAGTTTGTGATGTTCTGTGAAGGGAGTACTACACAGCGTTGTACGGAATCTTCAATTTCTTGGCAATTTCTCGCATGGAATAGCTTTCATTTCTCAGAACAAGAATAGACTGACAAGTTTCAGAAGAAAGTTAATTATTTCTTGCCTTTTTGAGCCTGTAATCGAACCCACAAATGCTGATGTTCCAGATATGCAACTAGTCTAAAGGCCAGTTTTATTGCTTCTTTAATCAGGACAACAGTTTTCAGCTGTGCTAACATAATTTCAAAAGGGTTTTCTAATGATCAATTAGCCTTTTAAAATGATACAGTTGGATTAGCTAACACAACGTGCCATTGGAACACAGGAGTGATGGTTGCTGATGATGGGCCTCTGTACACCATGTAGATATTCCATAAAAAAATCTGCTGTTCCAGCTACAATAGTCATTTACTACATTCACAATGTCTACACTGTATTTCTGACCAATTTGATGTTATTTTAATGGACAAAAAAATGTATTTTCTTTCAAAAACAAGGACATTTCTAAGTGACCCCAAACCTTTGACCGGTAGTGTATGTACTATAAATTAAGATTTGTATAACCTACAGTATACGGTCGAACGCAGTCATTCAGTGAATTAACTAAACTCTTTAACTTCTAATAAACGTTGTCATCCTAATAAATGGGTATGTTTTGTTTTGTTATGTTCATAAAAAACAAACATTATAAATCACACAACCTCTAAGAAGATTTGTTATCCAAACCAAATTATATCCGTCTGGGTCCTTTGTTCTGTTCTCTCTGTTCCAGTACATGAAAATTATAAAGTGTTTCCTGTACTAAACTATTGTACTATTCCGAGGTCTTCAACTGAGAGAGAAACAGGAACTGTGTCCCAAATGACACCATGTCCCCTATAGTTGTGCACTACCTTTGACCAGCAAGCATAGGGCTCTGGTCAAAAGTAGTGCACTATATAGGGAATAGAGTGCCATTTGGGAGACAATAGGGACTTAATGTGAACCAGCACTTAGTCGTCGGCTCTCCCTCAAAAACAGCACAGTGATTGATTTGAGCTTCATGTTCAAATGTTCCAATAATAGAATGAAATAACTCTGCTGGGGGTTTTCTTACACAAGTGGCTCAGGGGATCTTAAGGTCGTTTTAGTACTATGACTTGTGGCTTAGTGGATCTTAATGTCGTTTTAATACTATGACTTGTGGCTTAGTGGATCTTAATGTCGTTTTAATACTATGACTTGTGGTTCAGTGGATCTTAAGGTCGTTTTAGCATTGTGACTTGTGGCTCAATGGATTTTAAGATTGTTTTTGTCATGCAGGTGAAAGAGGACCCAAAAGCGACTTGGCGAAAACAGAGTCTTTAATCCAGTAAAGTAAATACAAACAAAAAACACAACTTTCACTCGAAATGACGAGGACAAACTGGAGACTCGATCTTGAACAGCAGGTGAACAGCAGGTTGCCTCGGGAAGGCACTTGAACCAGACAGACTCAGACACCTGCTCACCACGCAGCATCTGAGGAAAACACGACACGACAGGGCGATACACAAACACAGCACGGTGAATTCTAGACAAGGAACCGACAGGACAGGAACCGAACACAAAGGAAGAAATAGGGACTCTAATCAGGGGAAAGGATCGGGAACAGGTGTGGGAAGACTAAATGATTGATTAGGGGAATAGGAACAGCTGGGAGCAGGAACGGAACGATAGAGAGAAGAGAGAGCGAGAGAGTGAGAGAGGGAGGGGGAGAGAGAGGGATAGAAAGAGGGAAAGAACCTAATAAGACCAGCAGAGGGAAACGAATAGAATGGGAAGCACAGGGACAAGACAAGATAATAAATGACAAAACATGACAGTACCCCCCACTCACCGAGCGCCTCCTGGCGCACTCGAGGAGGAATCCTGGCGGCAACGGAGGAAATCATCAATGAGTGAACGGTCCAGCACGTCCCGAGACGGAACCCAACTCCTCTCCTCAGGACCGTAACCCTCCCAATCCACTAAGTATTGGTGACCCCGTCCCGAGAACGCATGTCCATGATCTTATGTACCTTGTAAATAGGTGCGCTCTCGACAAGGACGGGAGGGGGAGGGAAGACGAACGGGGGTGCGAAGAAAGGGCTTGACACAGGAGACATGGAAGACAGGATGGACGCGACGAAGATGTCGCGGAAGAAGCAGTCGCACAGCGACAGGATTGACGACCTGGGAGACACGGAACGGACCAATGAACCGCGGAGTCAACTTACGAGAAGCTGTCGTAAGAGGAAGGTTGCGAGTGGAAAGCCACACTCTCTGGCCGCAACAATACCTTGGACTCTTAATCCTGCGTTTATTGGCGGCTCTCACAGTCTGTGCCCTGTAACGGCAAAGTGCAGACCTCACCCTCCTCCAGGTGCGCTCACAACGTTGGACAAACGCTTGAGCGGAGGGAACGCTGGACTCGGCAAGCTGGGATGAGAACAGAGGAGGCTGGTAACCCAGACTACTCTGAAACGGAGATAACCCGGTAGCAGACGAAGGAAGCGAATTGTGAGCGTATTCTGCCCAGGGGAGCTGTTCTGCCCAAGACGCAGGGTTTCTGAAAGAAAGGCTGCGTAGTATGCGACCAATCGTCTGATTGGCCCTCTCTGCTTGACCGTTAAACTGGGGATGAAACCCGGAAGAGAGACTGACGGACGCACCAATCAAACGACAGAACTCCCTCCAAAACTGTGACGTGAATTGCGGGCCTCTGTCTGAAACGGCGTCTAACGGGAGGCCATGAATTCTGAATACATTCTCGATAATGATTTGTGCCGTCTCCTTAGCGGAAGGAAGTTTAGCGAGGGGAATGAAATGTGCCGCCTTAGAGAACCTATCGACAACCGTAAGAATCACAGTCTTCCCCGCAGACAAAGGCAGACCGGTAATGAAGTCTAGGGCGATGTGAGACCATGGTCGAGAAGGAATGGGAGCGGTCTGAGACGACCGGCAGGAGGAGAGTTACCCGACTTAGTCTGCGCGCAGTCCGAACAAGCAGCCACGAAACGGCGCGTGTCACGCTCCTGAGTCGGCCACCAAAAGCGCTGGCGAATAGACGCAAGAGTGCCTCGAACACCGGGATGACCAGCTAACTTGGCAGAGTGAGCCCACTGAAGAACAGCCAGACGAGTGGAAACAGGAACGAAAAGGAGGTTACTAGGACAAGCGCGCGGCGACGCAGTGTGCGTGAGTGCTTGCTTAACCTGTCTTTCAATTCCCCAGACTGTTAACCCGACAACACGCCCATAAGGAAGAATCCCCTCGGGATCAGTAGAAGCCACAGAAGAACTAAACAGACGGGATAAGGCATCAGGCTTGGTGTTCTTGCTACCCGGACGGTAAGAAATCACAAACTCGAAACGAGCGAAAAACAACGCCCAACGAGCTTGACGGGCATTAAGTCGTTTGGCAGAACGGATGTACTCAAGGTTCTTATGGTCTGTCCAAACGACAAAAGGAACGGTCGCCCCCTCCAACCACTGTCGCCATTCGCCTAGGGCTAAGCGGATGGCGAGCAGTTCACGGTTACCCACATCATAGTTGCGCTCAGATGGCGACAGGCGATGAGAAAAATAAGCGCAAGGATGAACCTTATCGTCAGACTGGAAGCGCTGGGATAGAATGGCTCCCACGCCTACCTCTGAAGCGTCAACCTCGACAATGAATTGTCTAGTGACGTCAGGAGTAACGAGGATAGGAGCGGACGTAAAACGTTCTTTTAGAAGATCAAAAGCTCCCTGGGCGGAACCGGACCACTTAAAACACGTCTTGACAGAAGTAAGAGCTGTGAGAGGGGCAGCAACTTGACCGAAATTACGAATGAAACGCCGATAGAAATTAGCGAAACCTAAAAAGCGCTGCAACTCGACACGTGACCTTGGAACGGGCCAATCACTGACAGCTTGGACCTTAGCGGAATCCATCTGAATGCCTTCAGCGGAAATAACGGAACCGAGAAAAGTAACGGAGGAGACATGAAAAGAGCACTTCTCAGACTTTACGTAGAGACAATTCTCTAAAAGGCGCTGTAGAACACGTCGAACGTGCTGAACATGAATCTCGAGTGACGGAGAAAAAATCAGGATATCGTCAAGATAGACAAAAACAAAGATGTTCAGCATGTCTCTCAGAACATCATTAACTAATGCCTGAAAAACAGCTGGCGCATTGGCGAGACCAAACGGCAGAACCCGGTACTCAAAATGCCCTAACGGAGTGTTAAACGCCGTTTTCCACTCGTCCCCCTCTCTGATGCGCACGAGATGGTAAGCGTTACGAAGGTCCAACTTAGTAAAGCACCTGGCTCCCTGCAGAATCTCGAAGGCTGATGACATAAGGGGAAGCGGATAACGATTCTTAACCGTTATGTCATTCAGCCCTCGATAATCCACGCAGGGGCGCAGAGTACCGTCCTTCTTCTTAACAAAAAAGAACCCCGCCCCGGCCGGAGAGGAAGAAGGCACTATGGTACCGGCGTCAAGAGACACAGACAAATAATCCTCGAGAGCCTTACGTTCGGGAGCCGACAGAGAGTATAGTCTACCCCGAGGAGGAGTGGTCCCCGGAAGGAGATCAATACTACAATCATACGACCGGTGAGGAGGAAGGGAGTTGGCTCGGGACCGACTGAAGACCGTGCGCAGATCATGATATTCCTCCGGCACTCCTGTCAAATCGCCAGGTTCCTCCTGAGAAGTAGGGACAGAAGAAACGGGAGGGATGGCAGACATTAAACACTTCACATGACAAGAAACGTTCCAGGATAGGATAGAATTACTAGACCAATTAATAGAAGGATTATGACATACTAGCCAGGGATGACCCAAAACAACAGGTGTAAACGGTGAACGAAAAATCAAAAAAGAAATAGTCTCACTGTGGTTACCAGATACTGTGAGGGTTAAAGGTAGTGTCTCAAATCTGATACTGGGAAGATGACTACCATCTAAGGCGAACATGGGCGTAGGCTTCTCTAACTCTCTGAAAGGAATGTCATGTTTCCGAACCCATGCTTCGTCCATGAAACAACCCTCAGCCCCAGAGTCTATCAAGGCACTACATGTAGCACCCGAACCGGTCCAGCGTAGATGGACCGACAAAGTAGTACAGGATTTTGATGGAGAGACTTGAGTAGTTGCGCTCACCTGTAGCCCTCCGCTTACAGATGAGCTCTGGCTTTTACTGGACATGAATTAACAAAATGTCCAGCAACTCCGCAGTAGAGGCACAGGCGGTTGGTGATCCTCCGTTCCCTCTCCTTAGTCGAGATGCGAATCCCTCCCAGCTGCATGGGCTCAGACTCTGAGCCAGAGGAGGGAGATGGTTGCGATGCGGAGCAGGGAAACACCGTTGATGCGAGCTCTCTTCCACGAGCCCGGTGACGAAGATCTACCCGTCGTTCTATGCGGATGGCGAGAGCAATCAAAGAGTCCACATCTGAAGGAACCTCCCGGGAGAGAATCTCATCCTTAACCACTGAGTGGAGTCCCTCCAGAAAACGAGCGAGCAGCGCCGGCTCGTTCCACTCACTAGAGGCAGCAAGAGTGCGAAACTCAATAGAATAATCCGTTATGGACCGTTCACCTTGGCATAAGGAAGCCAGGGCCCTAGAAGCCTCCCTACCAAAAACTGAACGGTCAAAAACCCGAATCATCTCCTCTTTAAAGTTCTGGAACTTGTTAGAGCAATCAGCCCTTGCCTCCCAGATAGCTGTGCCCCATTCTCGAGCCCGGCCAGTAAGGAGTGAAATGACGTAAGCAACCCGAGCTCTCTCTCTAGAGTATGTGTTGGGTTGGAGAGAGAACACAATCTCACACTGCGTGAGAAAGGAGCGGCATTCAGTGGGCTGCCCGGAGTAGCAAGGTGGGTTATTAACCCTAGGTTCTGGAGGCTCGGCAGGCCAGGAAGTAACAGGTGGCACGAGACGTAGACTCTGGAACTGTCCAGAGAGGTCGGAAACCTGAGCGGCCAGGTTCTCCACGGCATGGCGAGCAGCAGACAATTCCTGCTCGTGTCTGCCGAGCATGGCTCCTTGGATCTCGACGGCAGTGTAACGAGCGTCTGAAGTCGCTGGGTCCATTCCTTGGTCGGTTCCTTCTGTCATGCAGGTGAAAGAGGACCCAAAAGCGACTTGGCGAAAACAGAGTCTTTAATCCAGTAAAGTAAATACAAACAAAAAACACAACTTTCACTCGAAATGACGAGGACAAACTGGAGACTCGATCTTGAACAGCAGGTGAACAGCAGGTTGCCTCGGGAAGGCACTTGAACCAGACAGACTCAGACACCTGCTCACCACGCAGCATCTGAGGAAAACACGACACGACAGGGCGATACACAAACACAGCACGGTGAATTCTAGACAAGGAACCGACAGGACAGGAACGGAACACAAAGGAAGAAATAGGGACTCTAATCAGGGGAAAGGATCGGGAACAGGTGTGGGAAGACTAAATGATTGATTAGGGGAATAGGAACAGCTGGGAGCAGGAACGGAACGATAGAGAGAAGAGAGAGCGAGAGAGTGAGAGAGGGAGGGGGAGAGAGAGGGATAGAAAGAGGGAAAGAACCTAATAAGACCAGCAGAGGGAAACGAATAGAATGGGAAGCACAGGGACAAGACAAGATAATAAATGACAAAACATGACAGTTTTAGCATTGTGTCTTGTGGCTCAGGGGATTGTAAGATCGTTTTAGCATTGTAACTTCTGGACCTTAAGGTCATTTTAGCACCTTGATTAGTGGCTCAGTGGATCATAAGGCTAGTGAGAAAATAAAGCATTGTTTAAATACAGTTGAAGTCGGACGTTTACATACACTTAGGTTGGAGTAATTAAAACTTGTTTTTCAACCACTCCACACATTTCTTGTTAACAAACTATAGTTTTGGCAAGTTGGTTAGGACATTTACATTGTGCATGACACAAGTAATATTTTCCAACAATTGTTTACAGACAGATTATTTCACTTATAATTCACTGTATCACAATTCCAGTGGGTCAGAAGTTTACATTCACTAAGTTGACTGTTCATTTCAACTGGAGATGTACCTGTGGATGTACTTCAAGGCCTACCTTCAAACTCAGTGCCTCTTTGCTTAACATCATGAGAAAATCAAAGGAAATCAGCCAAGTAAATTATTGCAGACCTTCACAAGTCTGGTTCATCCTTGGGAGCAATTTCCAAATGCCTGAAGGTACCACGTTCATCTGTACAAACAATAATACACAAATATAAACACTATGGGACCACGCAGCTGTCATACCGCTCAGGAAGGAGACGTGTTCTGTCTCCTAGAGATGAACGTACTTTGGTGCGAAAGTGAAAATCAATCCCAGAACAACAGCAAAGGACCTTGTGAAGATGCTGGAGGAAACAGGTTCAAAAGTATCTATATCCACAGTAAAATGAGTCCTATGTCGACATTACCTGAAAGGCTGATCAGCAAGGAAGAAGCCACTGCTCCAAAACTGCACATGGGGACAAAGATCGTACTTCTTGGAGAAATGCCCTCCGGTCTGATGAAAAGAAATAGAACTGTTTGGCCATAATGACCATCGTTATGTTTGCAGGAAAAAGGGGGAGGCTTGCAAGCTGAAGAACACCATCCCAACCGTGAAGCACTGGGGTGGCAGCATCATGTTGTGGGGGTGCTTTGCTGCAGGAGGGACTGGTGCACTTCACAAAATAGATGGCATCACAAGGGAGGAAAATGATGTGGATACAGTATATTGAAGCAACATCTCAAGACATCAGTCAGGAAGTTAAAGCTTGGTCGCAAATGGGTCTTCCAAATGGACAATGACCCCAAGCATACTTCCAAAGTTGTGGCAAAATGGCTTAAGGACAACAAAGTCAAGGTATTGGAGTGGCCATCCAAAGCTCTGACCTCAATCCTATAGAACATGTCTGGGCAGAACTGAAAAAGCGTGTGCGAGCAAGAAGGCCTATAAAACAAATCAAATCAAATCAAATGTATTTATATAGCCCTCCGTACTTCAGCTGATATCTCAAAGTGCTGTACAGAAACCCAGCCTGAAAACCCAAACATCAAGTAATGCAAGTGTAGAAGCACTGTGGCTAGGAAAAACTCCCGAGAAAGGCCAAAATCTAGGAAGAAACCTAGAGAGGAACCAGGCTATGTGGGGTGGCCAGTCCTCTTCTGGCTGTGCCGGGTGGAGATTATAACAGAACATGGCCAAGATGTTCAAATGTTCATAAATGGCTAGCATGGTCAAATAATAATAATCACAGGCAGAACAGATGAAACTGGAGCAGCAGCACGGCCAGGTGGACTGGGGACAGCAAGGAGTCATCATACCCGGTAGTCCTGAGGCATAGGGCTCAGGTCCTCTGAGAGAGAGAAAGAAAGAGAGAAAGAGAGAATTAGAGAGAGCATACTTAAATTCACACAGGACACCGGATGGGACAGGAGAAGTACTCCAGATATAACAAACTGACCCTAGCCCCCCGACACATGAACTACTGCAGCATAAATACTGGAGGCTGAGACAGGAGGGGTCAAGAGACACTGTGGCCCCATCCGATGACACAGGAAGGACATAACCCCACCCACTCTGCCAAAGCACAGCCCCCACACAACTAGAGGGATATCTTCAACCACCAAGGGGGGGCGCCAACCCAGACAGGAAGATCACATCAGTGACTCAACCCACTCAAGTGACGCACCCCTCCTAGGGACGGTATGAAAGAGACCTAGTAAGCCAGTGACTCAGCCCCTGTAATAGAGTTAGAGGTAGAGAATCCCAGTGGAAAGAGGGGAACCGGCCAGGCAGAGACAGCAAGGGCGGTTTGTTGCTCCAGAGCCTTTCCGTTCACCTTCACACTCCTGGGCCAGACTACACTCAATCATATGACCCACTGAAGAGATGAGTCTTCAGTAAAGACTTAAAGGTTGAGTCCGAGTTTGCGTCTCTCACATGGGTAGGCAGACTATTCTATAAAAAATGAGCTCTATAGGAGAAATCCCTGCCTCCAGCTGTTTGCTTAGAGATTCTAGGGACAATTAGAAGGCCTGCTTCTTTTGCCTGTAGCGTACGTGTAGGTATGTACGGCAGGACCAAATCAGAAAGATAGGTAGGAGCAAGCCCATGTAATGCGTTGTAGGTTAGCAGTAAAACCTTGAAATCAGCCCTTGCCTTGATAGGAAGCCAGTGTAGGGAGGATAGCACTGGAGTAATATGATCAAATTTTTGGGTTCTAGTCAGGATTCTAGCAGCCATATTTAGCACTAACTGAAGTTTATTTAGTGCTTTATCCGGGTAGCCGGAAAGTAGAGCATTGCAGTAGTCTAACCTAGAAGTGACAAAAGCATGGATTAATTTTTCTGCATCATTTTTGGACAGAAAGTTTCTGATTTTTGCAATGTTACGTAGATGGAAAAAAGCTGTCTTTGAAAACAGTCTTGATATGTTCTTCAAAAGAGAGATCAGGGTCCAGAGTAACGCCGAGGTCCTTCACAGTTGTATTTGAGACGACTGTACAACCATCAAGATTCATTGTCAGATTCAACAGAAGACCTATTTGTTTCTTGGGACCTAGAACAAGCATCTCTGTTTTGTCCGAGTTTAAAAGTAGAACGTTTGCAGCCATCCACTTCCTTATGTCTGAAACACGTGCTTCTTGCGAGGGCAATTTTGGGGCTTCACCATGTTTCATTGATATGTACAGCTGTGTGTCATCCGCATAGCAGTGAAAGTTAACATTATGTTTTCGAATGACATCCCCAAGAGGTAAAATATATAGTGAAAACAATTGTGGTCCTAAAACGGAACCTTGAGGAACACCGAAATTTACAGTTGATTTGTCAGAGGACAAACCATTCACAGAGACAAACTGATATCTTTCCGACAGATAAGATCTAAACCAGGCCAGAACTTGTCCGTGTAGACCAATTTGGGTTTCCAATCTCTCCAAAAGAATGTGGTGATCGATGGTCTCAAAAGCAGCACTAAGGTCTAGGAGCACGAGGACAGATGCAGAGCCTCAGTCTGATGCCATTAAAAGGTCATTTACCACCTTCACAAGTGCAGTCTCAGTGCTGTGATGGGGTCTAAAACCAGACTGAAGCATTTTGTATACATTGTTTGTCTTCAGGAAGGCAGTGAGTTGCTGCGCAACAGCCTTTTCTAAAACATTTGACAGAAATGGAAGATTCGATATAGGCCGATAGTTTTTTATATTTTCTGGGTCAAGGTTTGGCTTTTTCAAGAGAGGCTTTATTACTGCCACTTTTAGTGAGTTTGGTACACATTCGGTGGATAGAGAGCTGTTTATTATGTTCAACATAGGAGGGCCAAGCACAGGAAGCAACTCTTTCAGTAGTTTACTTGGAATAGGGTCCAGTATGCAGCTTGAAGGTTTAGAGGCCATTATTATTTTCATCATTGTGTCAAGAGATATAGTAATAAAACACTTGAGTGTCTCTCTTGATCCTAGGTCCTGGCAGAGTTGTTCAGACTCAGGACAACTGAGCTGGTGTAACTGAGTCAAACCTGAGTCAGTTACACCAGCTCTGTCAGGAATATTGGGCCAAAATTCACTCAACTTATTGTGGGAAGCTTGTGGAAGGCTACCAAAAATGTTTGACCCAAATTAAACCATTTAAAGGCAATATAAACATTACCTACACTTACGATGAACTTACACCGTATGATGACTGTTAGATCAACTGTAATATGCCCCCACGTTTCATCAAAATATTATTATATTGATTTTTAAATTGTTAAAGTTGGCCATAGTATTTTCACCGCAAAGCATTCCAGATATTTGGTTTTCCACAATCTGTCCACAAAGGGTCATGTTAAAAAGTTAAAGGTTATAAGTGGCTGCCCCTCCGACAGACCTGCTCCCTCCATGAGTTTCCGTAAATCACAGCGTCATTTCCTGTTTAGCATATTTCAGTCAGTCGGCAACCCGATCATGACTCATAGTAGCTTCATGGAAGTCTTTCCTCATGTTTCAGGCAGACAGGAAGTGTACAATCTGGAAGCTGTGACAGGTTGTGAAATGACCTCATCCCTAAATGTGTGCGTGCCTGTGTGTGTGTGTGTGTGTGTGTGCGTGCGTATGTGAGTGTGCATGTAAGCCCTGCAGACTGGTAGTCATAATTCCACCGGAATTCCACACATATGACTCCATCTCCAATGAATTCAATCCCTAAAATAAAATGACTTGTTTGACGGAGCTGAGGCTCAGTTCTGTACTATGACCTGTGTTTGAAAAGGTGCTCCATTTGCTCCATATTGGTCTTTTTGTTTCCTTCTGATCGGGGTCACTTGGTATTCATACGCCCTATTGCTGGTAATAATTGTGAATGAATGCTGTGTAAAATTGAAAACACCTGGACGGGCAGTCTCCTGAAAGTGGAGCAATTTCATTGGTCAGTTGTGTATTCCAAGATTTTTGTTCTTCCATATATGCAGATGAACACCATTGTTCAACATTTTATTTTATTTTATTGTTGCTGACTTTTTTTATAATTCTGTCCTGGATATCATTCATATCAACACTCCTAATCACTCTATTACTGTGAAATGTAGCAAAATGAAATTGTCAAAGTTGAGCAATTCCATTCAAATCATACTGTAGATAATTAATTTGGAACAGAGCCCCTGTTGCTGTTCTAGACTGAACCTGGTTGGAATTTAGAGTTCTGAGTTCTAACAAAAAAAAGGGTTCAACCTAAGGGGATTCCTTTCTCTCCTCTTTCTCTCCTCTCTCTCTCTCTCTCTCTCTCTCTCTCTCTCTCTCTCTCTCTCTCTCTCTCTCTCTCTCTCTCTCTCTCTCTCTCTTTCTCGCTCTCCCGCTCTCCCGCTCTCCCGCTCTGCCCTTATCTCCACTGGGGGTCGTGTCATAATGCTGTATGGAAATCTGTCTAAGGTTTCGGAACATTACGTTGCATTGCCGTTGCAGTCGTTCCAATCTGGAACCCATTGACATTCCATTTCATTAATGGAACCACTTGTCTCCTCAGATTCTTGTATTTGTCTATGTCAAACGGAATAAAATCCATTTGACATACAACCTCGGCACAACAGCTACTTCTAAATGATTGTGTTTCAGACTAGGTGTGCCTCTCAAATGCCAACCTATTCCATGTACAGTGCACTACTTTTTTTAATCAAACCCCAATGGGCCCTAGTGCACTATATAGGGAATAGGGTGCCATTTGGGGCACTGATTAGTGGTGTTCCCATGCCAGGACCCTTCTGGTGTAAGTAAACAAAGGGACAGCCAAGACATGTATGTTCTTTGCAGATATTAAACCTCTTAAAAGGAAAAGCCTAAGAAACACACGTTAAGCATTATTAGGAGGCAGATCAGTATCTCACTTCACTATTTCAATATAAGTATAAAATGTTCCGTATTTTCAGCCTCAAAATGTCTTGAAAACAACATACAGTAACTTATCCACTGTTTCCTATAAATGTAGGCTGTCTAATTGTTTATTGCTGTTGCACCATCACAATCAATGAACGTAAGGTCCCTGTGAGGTTGTGTGAAGGCAACTTGGGTAACTGGAGATTCCTGCAGGTTCCGCACAATAAAACCAAAATGTGCTGCGAGGTTGACAAATGTACAGCATAGAGTCCCCTGCCCTGACCACCCGTTAAAACATGGAGCTGCGGTGACAGCAGCAACATTATTCATAAGTAGAGTGTATTGTTATATGTTGGGAAATCAACACAGAAGAATATGGACACACACACAGTTGATTTGTGACCGAACTGCACTTTGGGCCCATGGCCAACACCATTGTCATCAGCAGGACATTTGTTTTAAGTGTTTGGTTACCTCACTAGCTAAACAGGCCCACTGCTCCTCTCAAGGAGGCAGAGCAAGTGAAAAAGGTCTTGAACCAAAATGTTGACGACAATAAATGGCAGATTGCTAAAACCTTGTGTGTGTGTGTGTGTATGTGTGTGTGTGTGTGTGTGTGTGTGTGTGTGTGTGTGTGTGTGTGTGTGTGTGTGTGTGTGTGTGTGTGTGTGTGTGTGTGTGTGTGTGTGTGTGTGTGTGTGTGTGTGTGTGTGTGTGTGTGTGTGTGTGTGTGTAGCGGGAGTCGAGAAGCAAGTACAGGGAGTGAATCATTCAATAATAAATAAAACATGGAACAAACAAGAAACATGAAAGCGTACAGACATGAAACAGAAACAGAGTCAATAACTCCTGAGGAAAGAACCAAGGGGAGTGACAGATATAGGGGAGGTAACCAGGAAAGTGATGGAGTCCAGTTGAGTGTCATGAGGCGCAGGTGTGCGTAACGATGGTGGCAGGTGTGCGTAATGGTGAGACAACCGTCGACGTCGAGTGCCGGGGAGCGGGAGTAAACGTGACAGTGTGGGAGTTTTTCTTCCTTCTTTTTGTCCTGAAAATCCAAGAACAGAACAGGGAATTATAGTGTAAGAGCAGTATGACCATGAATCTACTCAAAAACTCAGTAGGCAACCAGAGCAAACGGGCAAGGTGACAGTGAGTAGTAACGTAAAGTTGTGGCAAGATACCGATACACTGATACATGACCCCTGAACAATAATACTACCTCATCAAAGGTAGAAAAAATGATGGTTTTCCATCAGACAACAGCATACATGTGCAGTTCGTTAGTGAAATAAAATATTTAGTCCTTGCTGGAATAGTTGGTTCTATCAATATGAACTTAAAAGCACTGTCCAAGACAGCTGTTGGTCTTGAATACTGTCCACGTGCAATGTATACACAGTATGTGAGTACAGACAGCCTGTGTCCCTCCAAACTATTTTTGTTTGCACATAGCTGATAGAAGATATTGTCAGAAACGCTGGATTTTGATGATACAACTGATTGTTGTTTTTATTGCTTTGGTTCCCCCAAAGCTGATCTTCCTTTAATCAGTTTGGTCAAAATGGCGGCTCATCGAAAAGAACACTACAACTCTCCAACACTTTTTTAATAAAGAAACTACATTTCCCATATTATATTATTCTCACTCCATGAGATCATCTAGGTGCCCATATTACCAAACGCAACAACAACAACATTTCAAGATCCTCGATGTCCATCATCAATGAGAAAAATCCTTAACAGCTAGTGATAGCTATTGGTGAAGCCAGAGCCTTCTATTGACCTGATGGAGGGAGATTGTGCCCTCAGAGATGCAGGGTACATAATGCCTCAGCGTGCATATACAGTATACGTTAGCATAACCTAGAGAGGCAGCATTCCATGGGATAGGATCGCAGGTGGCATTCCAAATACCACCCTATTCCCTACATAGTACACTACTTTTAACCAGAACCCTGTGAGCCCTGGTCAAAGGTAGTGCACTATGTAGGGAATCGGATGCTATTTGGGATGCGTCCACAGACCGCCTGTATTTCAACATGCCCCACTGGGACAGTGAACTGAAGTACCCTGTCGGGCTTCTTGGCAGGCTGCGAGGGAGCTTGAATTCACGTATTTATCAACCAGTTGAAGGCACGAAAGTCCATGAATTCTAGAAGTCGACATCGGGGGTTGCCAGGAAAAGCTGGTGATAGATAAAGCGGTACCGCGGCAACACACTGAGGGTCAAGTCGCCAGATGTGAATTACGAGGGAAAGGTTTAGGAGGGGGCAGGAGAGGAGGGGGAGAGGAGAGGGGTGTAAAAGGATGAGAGGATCGTGAATGGAGGCGAGGAGGGCTAGTGAGGAGAGAGAGCGGAGGGTATAGATAGAGGGAAAGATAAAAGAGAGAGAACTGAACAAAATGCTTGTTTTCTCAGCGGACAAAAGAGAGGGGGATGAAGTCTCTATGGGGTTAACAAGCGGTGGGTGTATAGAGAGTGTGGGGGGGGCGGGGGGGTATTTGGCCGTCCTGATCTGAGGTGGTCCGAATCCTCTGGCTCGGGTTTCAAGGACCTCCGACGCCTCTGCTGTGAGAGGGGGGTTTAGACCCGTGTGTACGTCCAGGAAAACCAACAAACACACTGCAAGGTCTATTTAAGTGCCCCAGTCGAAAAAACACAAACACCTCGAAAACCAAGCGGCCGCGAAAACCCAGACCCGCTCAACAAACAAAACAGGGACACTTGTCTGGTTCGAGGGTGAGCAGGGGACACACACTCAGGCATCCCAAAACAAAATGTGTGACAAAGTAATGAAAAGACTCCAGACTCCAGTTTGCTTCATTCTGAGTCTATTGAATTCAGCTTGCCCCACTCAGTGCCATATAAGGAGAACGCAAATGAGCTAACTTTCCCTAAGCTAGCTAGCGTGTGGCTAATTGCTCACCGCGGTGCTGAGCTCACCCTTTGATGAGTAGGAGGCAAGCACAGACTGCTAGGAGAGAGAGTAATAATCAGTGCCCTTGTCTAGTGGCACAGCACACAAGCTATCCTACCCTACCAGCCTCCGTAGGCTAAGGAAGGAGACACAAACTTTCCCCCTATCAACATGTAATCAATAGCAGGGTTTTGGTTCTGTTTACGAAGTGCAGTATTAGAGGGGATGAAGTTAAACAGACTCACGCAGCCAGGGCAATGTTTAAGCCAGAAAAAGACAGGGAAATCGCTCCATACAGTACCCTAAACATAACAGCCACGTGGTCCAGCCTAGGACAAAACAACATTAGTATTCTATAGCACTTCTGTAAGACTCTGTCTCTTCTAATGCGAGAAACGAGAGCGTTTACACACATCCAAACTTGGAATAGGATTACATTGACATTTTAGTCATCTAGCAGACGCTCTTACAGGAGCAATTAGGGTTAAGTTACTTGCTGAAGGGCACATCGGCAGACTTTTCACTTAGTAGCTCAGGGATTCAAACCAGCGACCGCTCAGTTACTGACCGCTCTTAACCGCTAGGCTGTCTGCAGGATCTGGACCATAAAGGACAAGCCAGAGAAATAAGGCAACGTCCACACACTATTCTAATGTATCTGAAAGCGAAGATGCTCCAGGGACAACCTTCAGATGGTTTATGGCTACGACGACACAAACAAACCGAACATAAACCATCACGAAAAGCCGACAGTAAGTAAAAACACATAGGAGGACGCTGGCTTTATGGTTTGTATCGTCTCATGAACGATGTGCGACTGCAAGACATCTCCCATCAGACAAAAATGTACACTTGACTATTTTCCTGTTCTCCTTCTGTGATAGTAGTTACAGCGCAGCTCTTCAATAGGGGGCCGTAAAGAGACACAATATGACTGTAGGGCGCTGAGGTGCAGCACACAAATCAAAGGCTTTTTATGTCTCGTCGGAACCAAAGCAAAGTAGCGCTGCAACCGGTACCATAAACGTACCTTTTCCATATGTACTCAGACTGCTGTACTCACGGGCTATACAGTATTCAGACTGCTGTACTCACGGGCTATGCAGTATTCAGACTGCTGTACTCACGGGCTATGCAGTATTCAGACTGCTGTACTCACGGGCTATGCAGTATTCAGACTGCTGTACTCACGGGCTATGCAGTATTCAGACTGCTGTACTCACGGGCTATGCGGTATTCAGACTGCTGTACTCACGGGCTATGTGGTACTCAGACTGCTGTACTCATGGGCTATGCGGTACTCAGACTGCTGTACTCACGGGCTATGCGGTATTCAGACTGCTGTACTCACGGGCTATGCAGTATTCAGACTGCTGTACTCACAGGCTATGCAGTATTCAGACTGCTGTACTCACGGGCTATGCAGTATTCAGACTGCTGTACTCACGGGCTATGCAGTACTCAGACTGCTGTACTCACAGGCTATGCAGTATTCAGACTGCTGTACTCACGGGCTATGCAGTATTCAGACTGCTGTATTCATGGGCTATGCAGTATTCAGACTGCTATACTCACGGGCTATGCAGTATTCAGGCTGTTGTGCAAAACCAAAAGCAAATGTACCATTGCTTAGTTCAGGACCTGTTAATCGCCTGCAACAACACAATTGTGTTTACCCAAAGCAAATGCTCCACCGTATGGATTCCATTTACAAACTGTTATCTCCTCAAATAACACACCACAGTAGGCATTTCAAACCGTTTTTATGGGACATTAATATAACAGGCTTCGTAATACATTTCATTGTCACGTAGAGGTGCAGTGAAATGTGTTGTTTTACAGGGTCAGCCACGGTTGTACAGAGCCACTGGAGCAAGTTAGGGTTAAGTGCCTAGCTCAAGGGCACATCAACAGATTTTTCACATTGTCGGCTCAGTTCCCCCGAACCAGCGACCTTTCGGTTACTGGAACAACGATCTAACAGCTAGGCTACCTGGCACCCTATTAGATCTGTTCCTAACTCTTGAGCTTCCTACAAGCTTTAAACAGACGCAAGATTCGGAGTGTTGCAATGTGGATTCTTGTCACAAAATAATATGCCCCTGCAGTCGACTTACTTTTTTAGGACCTGAAAATTGAGACCCACACTATCATTCCTCCCACAGCCGTATGGGGGTGGTGTTGTATACAGGCTGTTCATCAAAGTACCTAATAATTTGAATATCATCTCAGCGACTGTTCAAACAGTAAACGAAACAGCAAGAATCCACCCCAAAGGGTATTTTGTTTAGAACATCTGATTATTTCACATGGAGACTAAAAAGGCTGTTTTTAGCTAGGGTTAAGACCGCTAGCTACTACTAGAAAGGCTGTGTTTAGCTAGGGTTAAGACCGCTAGCTACTACTAGAAAGGCTGTGTTTAGCTAGGGTTAAGACCGCTAGCTACTACTAGAAAGGCTGTTTTAAGCTAGGTTTAAGACAGCTAGCTACTACTAGAAAGGCTGTTTTTAGCTCGGTTTAAGACAGCTAGCTACTACTAGAAAAGCTGTTTTTAGCTCGGTTTAAGACAGCTAGCTACTACTAGAAAGGCTGTTTTTAGCTCGGTTTAAGACAGCTAGCTACTACTAGAAAGGCTGTTTTTAGCTAGGTTTAAGACAGCTAGCTACTACTAGAAAGGCTGTTTTTAGCTCGGTTTAAGACAGCTAGCTACTACTAGAAAGGCTGTTTTTAGCTCGGTTTAAGACAGCTAGCTACTACTAGAAAGGCAAGGCGACTCTTACTTGTTTTCACAAAATGAAAAGACAAAAATAAAATACTTTGCTATCGCCCCTTGTGAATGGGAGTGGGACCGGTGAGGATATCGTATTACCAAATAGTGTCCGCCACTCCCAAAAAAATCCCACGACACCCATGGTCACGCACGTAGACCAACGAAGTGAAGCTTTTCTTTTCACAGAGGCACAAGCTTTCACCTTTATGTACAGTAAAGAACATACTCTTAATTCCATCTATAAATGTACATTTTGATTTTGTTGGCAGTTCGCAGAAGACCTACTCTTTTCTTGACTGTTTATTGCTAGCGTTCAGAGTGACATTCTGTATTTTCAGATATTAAAGTAAAATACAGCTGGTCAGAGTGGAAATCTGTATGTTGAGAGACACTGAAGTAATATACAGTAAGCCCAAGACAGTAAATCACCAATGTGCAGCAGATATTCATCATATTGGCATCTTCGGTTGGATGTAATTGAGATTCAAATCTTGACAGGACCATTTCATTTAAAAAAATCATATTGTATTCTGCTCCTTGACCTGTGCTAGATCTAACTCCTCTAAACCCACAGAACGCCCCAACCAGGGTCCACGCTCTCCAGCCATCCAGCTAGCCTTGCAAAACAAGTACTTGTAGGCCAAGCCACAGTTTAACATTTCACTAACATTCTCAAAAGACCACAGTACAGTCAATCTATGGAGCCACCTGTGTATTCACAGTCACAATGTGTTCTACAGCTGCAACCTGATAAAAATCCACAAATCCACGTTGACAGGTGAGTGGACCGGGAATCGGGGGTTGGCCAGAGTAAAGGCCATATTGACCCAGATCTAGACTGGGTTAATCTCTGCTGGTCTCTAGGTGGTCGGGAGTTTCTCTCTCCATCTCTATATAAAGTCCCACTGACAGCATCTCCATGCAGAGTGGTGATATACAGTAATACAGTACAAACACTGATTCATGGCAATAAATTGATTTATGAGAATTAAAATGTGAATGTATTTTTGACTGTTTTTCTACACAGGCGGACGGGAAGAGACGCTTGCACAACACAGTCATGTTACTGTTACAGTAGGTGATAAATCACTCGGCTCCACTGTGAGGTTACGGCATATGGCAGTGGGGTTAGAAATTAAAAGACAGAACGATGTTTGCTCTGAGGGGTGGGGGGGAGGCAATTCCTGTTAGGGGTACACGCATTCCGGCAATACGGCCCGGCAGTATGTCCTTGGCAAAGAGTGGTGTGTCGTCAAGGGTGAAACTGAAAATATATAGCATATAAGATATATGCTTTTAGCCTGATGAAGCATGATAAATGAGTTGAGGGTGTCAGAGATGTTTGGATGTAAACTCGGTGTTAAGTTATTTCATACTGAATGAAGCCAGGCGGCCACTATCATTGTTATCAGTTGTTAAACACCCCTAACCTTCTAGTCAAAATAATATTCAAGATTTGTGTCACTCAAATATTTGACATACATTTTGTCTAACACAAGGTTGACCTTGTATAGTCCCCGGGGGGGAATTTGGATGTAGAATCTACTACATCTTCTCTGTTATTCGTCCACGACTTCAGTCTCGAATTCCCAAATGACTCAAATTAACATTATCAGATAGATCAATCAGGAATATATCAGCAACATCAAGTGTCACTACTGTTTTGTCTCACTGCGTAATCTTGTTTGACTATCCAAACGTCATGCATGCATTTCACAGAGCTTAGCATCTTGACGATTCAATAGGTTAATTAAAGGGCCAAGTGTTCACCGAGGCTGCTACATGAACACAACTAGTCAACACTCACGAGACGCTATGGATCTCAGCTCAAGCCTAGTTGGCCTGCTGTGGCCGAGTCAGGGTAATTGGGTATGTGTTTCTCTCGGCCTCCCCTTTGTTCTATAACTAGGTTGGTTAGGAAAACAAACAGTCTTTGAATTGATTTCCCACCTTGTCACCTTTCAAATGTACCCTCCATGTTTTCACAGATAAAAACATCTACAGTCCCTTCAGAAAGTATTCCTACCCCTTGACTTATTCAACATTTTGTTATACAGCCTGAATTCAAAATTGATTAAAGGGAGAGAAAAAATGTCTCACCCATCTAAACACAATACCCCATAATGACAAAGTGAAAACATGTTTTTAGAATTTTTCAGGAAGGAATTTCAGGAAGAATTGTCATTCCAAGGACAAGGATGCTTGTTTGGTCATTCATAAAAATCAGTCAGTAAATTTAAGATGACAGGTACATCAATACGTTGAGCTAAGGACTAAGATAAGACATCTGCTGTCTCCAGTCTGTCATTAGTTAAGTTTCCCAGTATTGTCTAAGATAGCCTTCTGCATTCCCCAAATGGCTCCCTATTACCTATTTAGTGCACTACCTTTAACCAGAGCCCTATGCGCCCTGCTAAAAAGTAGTGCACTATGTAGGGAATACAGTGCCATTTGGAACATAGCCCCAGTCTAACTCCATGACTTGGTGATGAACACCCACAGATAACGGAGCAAATCACCCGAAAATCTCCCTTGAATCCAACCTTAAACAACATTCTGTCAATGGAATTCCAGCCAAGTCAAAATATATATTGACCAAAGCAATAACAAGAAAAGACATCATTGTCGCTCTCCCAAAGTGCATCCCAAATGGTATCGAATTCAAAAGTAGTGCCCTAGGGAAAAGCCTCAAGCCGGTACCATGAGAAAACACACTCATTAGCTAACAAAAGTGTCAGAGCGAATGCAGTTACAAGCAATTTCCTAACGACATCGACACAGGCCAGAGAGACAGTAAGACTATGGGCTAAGTCCTTGCTTGGTTTGCATCCAACAACATACTTTGCCTCATTGGTTTGAATTCCTTTGTTATGCACTCATCTGACACTCGTGCCAACTGCCTGCTCTGAAACAATCATACGATGACTGGCCCACCTTGCTGACTTTAAAAGACGTCAAGTAGATGAGATAAGAAGTAAACGAGACGCAGGACAGCAGTATCTGTGTCCTCCCCCCCCCCAAAAAAAGAAACCCAAAAGCCTCATTTGGTCCCATTAAAGACTGGAGAAAGGCAGCCGGGAGGAATGTTCTCATTACTTAAGCAGAAGTGCTTTGAAACAGTGGGTTTGTTTCTCCTACGGGATTATCCTTGACAGAACCTGGCAAACGTTTCTGGGAAATGGCCTGAATACCTCCCTACTCCCCTCCCCGGTCGAGTCGCTCCGATCCGCTTCTTAGCACGTTCTCATTTTTCCCCAGTTTCCCTCCAACACACACTTTACGATGCTCTTGAAGGAGGCGTGAAGAATTAGCATGTTTCAATGTTCAAAACAATATCCTGGTTATATATGATGCAGTATTTATCCATGAGGTTGCAATATAAAATAATAAATCAAGACATTTCCTCAGATCCAAGTGTTTGAAAACTACTTTAGACCAGAGCCATGGATGCCATTTGGGTCTCAGTACAGGTACAGTGGGGCAAAAAAGTATTTAGTCAGCCACCAATTGTGCAAGTTCTCCCACTTAAAAAGATGAGAGAGGCCTGTAATTTTCATCATAGGTACACTTCAACTATGAAAATCACATTGTAGGATTTTTAATGAATTTATTTGCAAATTATGGTGGAAAACCTACACCTACAAACAAGCAAGATTTCTGGCTCTCACAGACCTGTCACTTCTTCTTTAAGAGGCTCCTCTGTCCTCCATTCGTTACCTGTATTAATGGCACCTGTTTGAACATGTTATCAGTATAAATGACACCTGTCCACAACCTCAAACAGTCACACTCCAAACTCCACTATGGCCAAGACCAAAGAGCTGTCAAAGGACACCAGAAACAAAATTGTAGACCTGCACCAGGCTGGGAAGACTGAATCTGCAATAGGTAAGCAGCTTTGGTTTGAAGAAATCAACTGTCGGAGCAATTATTAGGAAATGGAAGACATACAAGACCACTGATAATCTCCCTCGGTCTGTGGCTCCACGCAAGATCTCACCCCGTGGGGTCAAAATGATCACAAGAATGGTGAGCAAAAATCCAAGAACCACACGGAGGGACCGAGTGAATGACCTGCAAAAAGCTGGGACCAAAGTAACAAAGCCTACCATCAGTAACACACTACACCACCAGGGACTCAAATCCTGTAGTGCCAGACGTGTCCCCCTACTTAAGCCAGTACATGTCCAGGCCCGTCTGAAGTCTGCTAGAGAGCATTTGGATGATCCAGAAGAAGATTGGGAGAATGTCATATGGTCAGATGAAACCAAAATAGAACTTTTTGGTAAAAACTCAACTTGTCGTGTTTGGAGGACAAAGAATGCTGAGTTGCATCCAAAGAACACCATACCTACTGTGAAGCATGGTGGTGGAAACATCCGTTTTTCTGCAAAGGGACCAGGACGACTGATCCGCGTAAAGAAAATAATGAATGGGGCCATGTATCGTGAGATTTTGAGTGAAAACCTCCTTCCATCAGCAAGGGCATTGAAGATGAAACATGGCTGGGTCTTTCAGCATGACAATGATCTCAAACACACTGCCTGGGCAATGAAGGAGTGGCTTCGTAAGAAGCATTTCAAGGTCCTGGAGTGGCCTAGCCAGTCTCCAGATCTCAGCCCCATAGAAAATCTTTGGAGGGAGTTGAAAGTCCGTGTTGCCCAGCAACAGCCCCAAAACATCACTGCTCTAGAGGAGATCTGCATGGAGAAATGGGCCAACAAAACATCAACAGTGTGTGTCTGGTAGACATATCAGTGTGGATGACGGATCACCACCTCAAGCTGAACCTCGGCAAGACGGAGCTGCTCTTCCTCCCGGGGAAGGACTGCCCGTTCCATGATCTCGCCATCACGGTTGACAACTCCATTGTGTCCTCCTCCCAGAGCGCTAAGAACCTTGGTGTGATCCTGGACAACACCCTGTCGTTCTCAACCAACATCAAGGCGGTGGCCCGTTCCTGTAGGTTCATGCTCTACAACATCCGCAGAGTACGACCCTGCCTCACACAGGAAGCGGCGCAGGTCCTAATCCAGGCACTTGTCATCTCCCGTCTGGATTACTGCAACTCGCTGTTGGCTGGGCTCCCTGCCTGTGCCATTAAACCCCTTCAACTCATCCAGAACGCCGCAGCCCGTCTGGTGTTCAACCTTCCCAAGTTCTCTCACGTCACCCCGCTCCTCCGTTCTCTCCACTGGCTTCCAGTTGAAGCCCGCATCCGCTACAAGACCATGGTGCTTGCCTACGGAGCTGTGAGGGGAACGGCACCTCAGTACCTCCAGGCTCTGATCAGGCCCTACACCCAAACAAGGGCACTGCGTCCATCCACCTCTGGCCTGCTCGCCTCCCTACCACTGAGGAAGTACAGCTCCCGCTCAGCCCAGTCAAAACTGTTCGCTGCTCTGGCCCCCCAATGGTGGAACAAACTCCCTCACGACGCCAGGACAGCGGAGTCAATCACCACCTTCCGGAGACACCTGAAACCCCACCTCTTTAAGGAATACCTAGGATAGGATAAGTATTCCCTCTCCCCCCCTTTAAGATTTAGATGCACTATTGTAAAGTGACTGTTCCACTGGATGTCATAAGGTGAATGCACCAATTTGTAAGTCGCTCTGGATAAGAGCGTCTGCTAAATGACTTAAATGTAATGTAAATGTAATGTGTGAAAACCTTGTGAAGACTTACAGAAAACGCTTGACCTCTGTCAAAGGGTATATAACAAAGTATTGAGATAAACTTTTGTTATTGACCAAATACTTATTTTCCACCATAATTTGCAAATAAAGAAATAAAAAATCCTTCTTCTCATTTTGTCTGTCATAGTTGAAGTGTACCTATGATGAAAATTACAGGCCTCTCTAATATTTTTAAGTGGGAGAATTTGCACAATTGGTGGCTGACTAAATACTTTTTTGCCCCACTGTATTTTCCCTCCACTTCTCAGAAGGGTGATGTTCCTTACTATTATAGGGGCCTCTCTGGTGGCTTCAGGCAGGGGAAGGAGATGACGGGTGATGTTCCTTACTATTATAGGGGCCTCTCTGATGGCTTCAGGCAGGGGAAGGAGATGACGGGTGATGTTCCTTACTATTATAGGGGCCTCTCTGATGGCTTCAGGCAGGGGAAGGAGATGACGGGTGATGTTCCTTACTATTATAGGGGCCTCTCTGATGGCTTCAGGCAGGGGAAGGAGATGACGGGTGATGTTCCTTACTATTATAGGGGCCTCTCTGATGGCTTCGGGCAGGGGAAGGAGATGAAGAGTGATGTTCCTTACTATTATAGGGGCCTCTCTGATGGCTTCGGGCAGGGGAAGGAGATGAAGAGTGATGTTCCTTACTATTATAGAGGCCTCTCTGATGGCTTCAGGCAGGGGAAGGAGATGAAGAGTGATGTTCCTTACTATTATAGGGGCCTCTCTGATGGCTTCGGGCAGGGAAAGGCGATGAAGGGTGATGAAGGTGTCTATAGCGGCTGACGCCACAGGGAGCCGTCACTCAGACACCCAGTGAACAGAGGGGCTGACATAGCTGTGGTTTTAGCGCCCATCTTTCAAGTCTGTTGTATTGTAAAAGGGTGGGGGGGTATAACCACATACTATAATGTAGCAGAATAATATCAAGAGCATCAACAGACGAGTACCAAGAGGCCAAAAGTGTCAAGTCTGGGGTTTCATCGGTATCCAGCAGTGCCTTTTCTCTTTCCAACATTAGAACATTTTCTTTGGCAGCGTACTTTCATAATTTCGCATTTCGATGCTCATTTCGTATATTTCTACATTCCAGTTGCTCAACGTTTGCGTGGGGTGAGGAGGACATCTTTCTTTAAGCAGGGCTCCGCTAGTCCAACGTTTGTCCACCGGCCAACCCCTGTGCAGTCACAGAGACACGGATATACAGATACATGCAAACACACACTCGTACACACACACGTGCACGCGTGTACACACACACACACTTACTGTTCTATGTCTTCACACACCTCTCTCCAAAACAGTTCACGAGCCTGCATCCCACTAGGTTGATTTACGTAGTTTTCTAGACTATAAAATGCTTTTTCTTCTCCCCATAAAAGCTTAATGGGATGTTGTAGTATGTCGCCAGGTTTCAGTCAGTCATGGGAATATTCAGAAAGCGTCACTCTGTCTGTCTTCCAACTGAAAAATTCCCCAAATTCACATTCCAAGTGACTGTTCCGGAGGGAACCTCTGATGAGGGAAGCCAGTGACACTGCAAGATTGGTCGTGTGCGAGAGGCTATCAGCTAAGTCAACTAAGTTATCGCTACAACGCTAAGTCTTTCGTAATCGGCATCTACCCTTCACATATGAACTGTGTCCCAAACACCACCCTATTCCCTATAGGGCCCTGGTCAAAAGTAGTGCATTAAATAAGGAATAGGGTGCCATTTGGGAAGAAGCCAAGGCCTTGTGCTGCTTGATTTCCTGTGTTATGGAGACACATACTTTCAACAGCTTTTGACCGAAAGAGCCATAAATTCCAGGTCCTGCCGGGCCGGTTTGTGCCTAATGAAAGGAATGCGTCATGGTTTCATTTGTTTTTCCACAACCTTGAGTGCTTCGTCCTCCATTGCGAGGTTACGATAGGACGTTTGGGGAGCCACACACAACTACATACTGTAGGTCAAAGGTCGGGAAATGCGAAAGAGCGATTGATTGAGCTTCATTTGAAGAGTGGAACAGGGCTAATAGCATTAATTAAGCTGTGTCACACTGACAGATCAAAATCACACGCGCGGTTGTACACTGTCACGCTATTACAGAGACAAAGCAAAATGGAGAACTGAGTGTGAATACGTCGGTGTCCCAATGGCATCCTATTCCCTATGTATTGCCCATGTAAACCCATAGGACTCAAAAGTAGTGCACTTCATAGGAAATAGGGCTCTCTTTGGGAAACATATCTAATTGTACTTTAGGTCATTTGCTCCTTCCATCAAATAGTCTGACAGTCATCTAATGAGTGGACAGTCTGCGCCCCAAATGGCTCTCTGTTCCCTATAGACTGCACTGCTTTTGACCTAGGTCCATAGTGCTCTAGTAGTCACAATATAGGGAATAGTGCATCATTTGGGATGCCCTGTGGTGCGTTGAACTTTTCACCCACAGCTCATTGCAGAAAGCAGTACTCAACACAGCCAGGGAGGGAACTGCTACATGAGCAATAAGCCATTAGATCTGCCAAACCAGACTCATTCCAGGACTTTGTAGTCTTTTTTGCACTATTTCAGAATCCATTGAAAAATGACCTTTAGCACACACCTTTATTATTTAGTGGAAAAATCACATGAATCACATCCAAATAGCTGAGTCGCACATTACGGTTATTATCATCACAGCTAACGTTTGTAGGGGGGGGTCAAGCGAGAGAGAGAGGGAGTGTGAGTGTATCCTGGTCAGTGTGTGCGTACACGTCTCTCTCTCTCTGAGCCAGCCTGATCATGATGGGGTGACCCAAGCTACATAAACAACCGTAACAAATCCTCTGGCCTGTTCTACTGGGTAATGGCCTCTTTAAGGTCTGGTAATTACCCACAACTCTCTGGGGGAAGCAGGCTGCCTGGTCAAGGTCCTTAAGCCTGAGACATTCAGACGTTTTCAAGACTGACCTGAAAATCCTAAGACTTTAGTGCATAAACTCCCAGACAGGCTGTTTAATGGAATACTTGAATCGTTCTATGTATGGAGAGCTGTGCTATTTGTGGCATCTGTATGAGGGGATAATATCAACTATTCTGCCTTTACTTGGTCATTGAATGTTTCCCTCAGCGTTTGGACATCAAACTCGTCGCTATAACAACCACTTGCGGAAAGCAGAACCCCACACGTGTTTAGACTTTCTCATAGGAGGAAACGGCTACATGTAATAATAACACACAGAATAATCCTACAAATCTGTGTGAAGTAAATGTATATTTGGAGCGTGGGGGTTTTATCGCTAACACACGCGCGGGCCATATTTAATCAGGGCCAGTCGGCCGGCGTGAGGGAGAAGTATGCTCATTAAATGCCGTGTTTAGTGAACTGGGAGCCAGGCTAATCCCCATTCAGAGGTCTTAAACATAAACTTCCCAGGATGACTGATTTCCATACGAATGCCAGCAGGGCCAGAGGTTGGGATAGAAGGGGATCTGTAGGGGCCTTGTGTTGTGGTGTTGCAGCCCGGCCCTCTGTGGGTCACGTCAAAGTTTCCCAGTCTGCCTTTGGAGGTGGGTTGCTCACTGGCCTGGGAGGAATTTGCTGGGCAAATATGTCAATGGCCGTGCAAGGTCAAATGGCGACCTGGTAAATTACTGTTTTGACGCTTTTGTTGTGGGGCACTAGAACGTCAAATGATAAAAGGCCTCCTCACAGATGCATGTATGCTTCCCAAAGTCCTTCAGGAAAGGGGGTAGGAGGGCAGGGGAAAGAGGAAGGGGAGAGGAGGGGAAAGAGGAAAGGGGAGAGAAGAGAAGGGATGGGGGGGTAGGGGAAAGAAGAAGGGAAGAGGAGGGTAGGGAGAAGAGGAAGGGGAAAGGAGGGTAGGGGAGAGGAGAGGACGGGAGGGGAAAGAGGAAGGGGAGAGGAAGGTAGGGGAAGAAGAAGGGGAGAGGAGGGTAGGGGAAGAAGAAGGGGAGAGGAGAGGAGGGGAGGGGAGCGGAAGGTAGAGGAAGAAGAAGGGGAGAGGAGGGTAGGGGAAGAAGAAGGGGAGAGGAGAGGAGGGGAGGGGAGCGGAAGGTAGGGGAAGAAGAAGGGGAGAGGAGAGGAGGGGAGGGGAGTGGAAGGTAGGGGAAGAAGAAGGGGAGAGGAGGGTAGGGGAAGAAGAAGGGGAGAGGAGAGGAGGGGAGGGGAGCGGAAGGTAGGGGGAGAAGAAGGGGAGAGGAGAGGAGGGGAGGGGAGCGGAAGGTAGGGGAAGAAGAAGGGGAGAGGAGGGTAGGGGAAGAAGAAGGGGAGAGGAGGGTAGGGGGAAGAGGAAGGGGAGAGGAGGGTAGGGGGAAGAGGAAGGGGAGAGGAGAGGAGGGGAGGGGAGCGGAAGGGGAGGGTAGGGGGAAGAAGAAGGTAGGGGAAGAAGAAGGGGAGAGGAGGGTAGGGGGAAGAGGAAGAGGAAGAGGAAGAGGAAGGGGAGAGGAAGGTAGGGGGAAGAGGTAGGGGGAAGAGGAAGGGGAGGGGAGGAGGGGAGCGGAAGGGGAGGTTAAGGGGAAGAGGAAGAGGAAGGTAGGGGGAACAGGAAGGGGGGAGAGGAGGGTAGAGGAAGGGGAGGGTAGGGGGAAGAGGAAGGGGAGAGGAGGGTTGGGGGAAGAGGAAGGGGAGAGGAGGGCAGGGGGAAGAAGAAGGGAAGAGGAGGGTAGGGCGAAGAGGAAGGGGAGAGGAGGGTATGTGGAAGTGGAAGGGGAGAGGAGGGAAAAGACGAAGAGGAGAGGAAGGAAGGGGGAAGAGGAAGAGGAGAAGAGGGCAGAGGAAGAGGAAGGAGAAGAGGGCAGGGGAAGAGAAAGGGGAGAGGAAGATATGGGGAAGAGGAAGGGGAGAGGAGGGTAGGGGGAAGAGAAAGGGGAGAGGAGGGTTGGGGGAAGAGAAAGGAGCGAGGACGGTAGGGGAAGAGGAAGGGGAGAGGAGGTTAGGGCAGAGGAGGGGATGGGAAGGTAGGGGTAATTGGAAGGGGAGAGTGAGGGTAGGGGGAAGAGGAAGGGGAGAGGAGGGTAGGGTAGGGGGAAGAGGAAGAGGAAGGGGAGAGGAGGGTAGGGGGAAGAGGAAGGGGAGAGGACGGTAGGGGAAGAGGAAGGGGAGATGAGGTTAGGGCAGAGGAGGGGATGGGAAGGTAGGGGTAATTGGAAGGGGAGAGTGAGGGTAGGGGGAAGAGAAAGGGGAGAGGAGGGTAGGGTAGGGGGAAGAGGAAGAGGAAGGGGAGAGGAGGGAGGGGGAAGAGGAAGGGAGAGGACGGTAGGGGAAGAGGGAGGGGAGATGAGGTTAGGGCAGAGGAGGGGAGGGGAAGGTAGGGGGAATTGGAAGGGGAGAGTGAGGGTAGGGGGAAGAGGAAGGGGAGAGGAGGGTAGGGGGAAGAGGAAGGGGAGAGGAGGGTAGGGGGAAGAGGAAGAGGAAGGGGAGAGGAGGGTAGGGGGAAGAGGAAGGGGAGAGAAGGGTTGGGGGAAGAGGAAGGGGAGAGAAGGGTAGGGGCGAGGAGGGTTGGGGGAAGAGGAAGGGGGGAGGAGGGGAGAGGAGGGGGGGAAAGAGGAATGGGAGCGGGAGACCTGACTGTTAATGGATGGTGCTGAACTGTGAGATTTGGAGTATATCATCCCAAATGGCAGCCTATTCTCTATATAGTGTACTATGAGCCCAGGTCAAAAGTAGTGCACTATGTAAGGAATTCGGTGCTATTTGGGATGAACTTTGGGAGAGCAATGAGGATGTTTTTCTTGTTATTCAATCATTGCCTTGGTCGATACACACTACCCTTCAAAAGTATGGGGTCACTTAGAAAAGTTCTTTGTTTCTGGCCATTTTGAGCCTGTAATTGTAACGGTTTTCCTCCTACTGAGGAGCAGGAAGGATCGGACCAATATGCAGCGTGGTAAGTGTTCGTCATTTTATTAAACTGAACTGAACACTACAATACAAAGTAAACAAGAAGAACAACCGAAACAGTTCTGTCTGGTAACTAATACAAAGACAGACAACAACTACCCACAAATCATCGTGGGAAAACAGGCTGCCTAAGTATGGTTCTCAATCACAGACAACGATTGACAGCTGCCTCTGATTGGGAACCATACCAGGCCAAAACCAGAAATACATAACATGGAACAAAAAACATAGAATGCCCCCCCCAAAGGTGCGGACTCCGGCAGGTCCGGAGTGAAGGGCGACTCCGGCAGCTGCTGACTGACGGAGACTCCGGCAACTCCTGACGGACTGGCGGCTCCGGAAGCTCCGGACAGGAGGGCGGCTGGCAGCTCCTGACTGGCAGCTCTGGACAGGAGGGTGGCTCTGTCAGCTCCGGACAGGAGGGTGGCTCTGTCAGCTCCGGACAGGAGGGTTGCTCTGTCAGCTCTGGACAGGAGGGTGGCTCTGGCAGCTCTGGACAGGAGGGTGGCTCTGGCAGCTCTGGACAGGAGGGTGGCTCTGGCAGCTCTGGACAGGAGGGTGGCTCTGTCAGCTCCGGACAGGAGGGTGGCTCTGGCAGCTGCGGACAGGAGGCCGGCTCTGGCAGCTCCGGACAGGAGGGCGGCTCTGGCAGCTCCGGGTAGGAGGGAGACTCTGGAAGTGCCGGACAGGCGGGAGAACCTGGAGGGCGGAGATGGAGAGACAGCCAAAACATAGATCAAAAACATAGAATGCCCACCCCAACTCACGCCCTGACCAAACTAAAATAGAGACATAAAAAAGGAACTAAGGTCAGGACGTGACAGTAATCAAACCCACAAATGCTGATGCTCCAGATATTCAACTAGACTAAAGAAGGCCAGTTTTATTGCTTCTTTAATTAGCATAACAATTTTCAGCTGTGCTAACATAATTGTAAAGGGGTTTTCTAGTGATCAATTAGCCTTCTAAAATGATAAACTTGGATTAGCTAACACAACGTGCTATTGGAACACAGGAGTGATGGTTGCTGATAGTGGGCCTGTACGCCTATGTAGATACAGTGGAAATGCAAATGAATTACTTAAAAATCATACAATGTGATTTTCTGGATTTTTTTATTTAGATTCCATCTCTCACAGTTGAAGTGTACCTATGATAAAAATAACAGACCTCTACATGCTTTGTAAGTAGGAAAACCTGCAAAATCGACAGTGTATCAAATACTTGTTCTCCCCACTGTATTCCATAAAAAATCTGCCATTTCCAGCTACAATTGTCATTTACAACATTAACATTTTTCTACTTTTATTTTGTGTTAGTGACTGTACGTTTGTTTATGTGTAACTCTGTGTTGTTGTATGTGTCGAACTGCTAGGCTTTATCTTGACCAGGTCACAGCTGTAAATGTGAGCTTGTTCTCAAATGGCCTACCTTGTTAAATAAAGGTGAAATAAAAAATAAAGTGAACCATGTCTACACTGCATTTCTGATCAATTTGATGTCATTTTAATGGACAAGAAATGTGCTTTTCTATCAAAAACAAGGACCTTTTTAAGTGACCCCAAACAACTGAACGGTAGTGTATATTTTGACTTGGCTGAAATTCCATTGACAGAATGTTGTTTAAGGTTGGATTCAAGGGAGAATTTAGGGGGATTTGCTCCATTATCTGTGTGTGTACATCACCAAGTCATGGAGATAGACTGAGGTTACGTTCCAAATGGCACCATATTCCCTACATTGTGCACTATTTTTGACCAAAGTCCTATGGGCCCTGGTCAAAAGTAGTGCACTATTTAGGGAATATGGTGCCATTTGGGACAGATCATTGGAAGCACCAGAGACACCAGAGCTCTTTAACAAGTGTAATAGCTGAGTCTCACACAAGGCATGTTTATGAGATCATAACACAATCAGTCAGAGCTCTAGGTAGATTAAGCTGAAACCCCAAGATTACACAATTTCAACCCTGAATATTTTGCAAGGTTTCAGTCTAAAATGGATTATGCACTGAAAGAAACATGCTGTAATGAGTTAAAAAGTAGAGATGAATATCCAACTTCTTCTCATGAAATATTACCCACGTTCCTTGCAAAGGGAGGTATTTCAGTCTTAGAAACTCATTGGAAAGAACATGAAACATTTCCCTCCAGCACAGAAACCCAGCCAGCCCGCACACACCGGGTATTTCCACGTTTCCCTCCAGCACAGAAACCCAGCCAGCCCGCACACACCGGGTATTTCCACGTTTCCCTCCAGCACAGAAACCCAGCCAGCCCGCACACACCGGGTATTTCCACGTTTCCCTCCAGCACAGAAACCCAGCCAGCCCGCACACACCGGGTATTTCCACGTTTCCCTCCAGCACAGAAACCCAGCCAGCCCGCACACACCGGGTATTTCCACGTTTCCCTCCAGCACAGAAACCCAGCCAGCCCGCACACACCGGGTATTTCCACGTTTCCCTCCAACACAGAAACCCAGCCAGCCCGCACACACCGGGTATTTCCACGTTTCCCTCCAACACAGAAACCCAGCCAGCCCGCACACACCGGGTATTTCCACGTTTCCCTCCAACACAGAAACCCAGCCAGCCCGCACACACCGGGTATTTCCACGTTTCCCTTCAGCACAGAAACCCAGCCAGCCCGCACACACCGGGTATTTCCACGTTTCCCTTCAGCACAGAAACCCAGCCAGCCCGCACACACCGGGTATTTCCACGTTTCCCTTCAGCACAGAAACCCAGCCAGCCCGCACACACCGGGTATTTCCACGTTTCCCTCCAGCACAGAAACCCAGCCAGCCCGCACACACCGGGTATTTCCACGTTTCCCTCCAGCACAGAAACCCAGCCAGCCCGCACACACCGGGTATTTCCACGTTTCCCTCCAGCACAGAAACCCAGCCAGCCCGCACACACCGGGTATTTCCACGTTTCCCTCCAGCACAGAAACCCAGCCAGCCCGCACACACCGGGTATTTCCACGTTTCCCTCCAGCACAGAAACCCAGCCAGCCCGCACACACCGGGTATTTCCACGTTTCCCTTCTTCTTTCAGGGTAATTAATTGTGTTCGGCGTCAACATTCCCAACAAAGAACTCTTATCTTGCTCCCTACATGTTTTCCCTCCATAGATCACCATGCGCTGTGGCCCCTACTGGCCCCTAGTAGTCTCAAGCTGATTAAGCTGGTAGTTCTGAGCTAGGCAACGAAGGCTAAAAGACAATGTAATCATTTGTAATCCCGGCTCAATTTCCTCCCTCAGATAGAGTATGCTGCCTTACCCACATGTATGGGGTAAGTCTAGAAACTTGAAACTGAATATGATTACTTCTAGAGAGTTCTAAACTCTCTTCGAGCATTTCATTTCTCCTTATTGAAATAATTAAGTCACAGATTTAAGAGGACGGAGAGAAAGCAGAGGATTGTGGAACTGAACAATATTAGCCGTCTCTTCTACCACCCCACCACCCCTCTTCTCCCATCCCGTCATCCAAACTGATCGCCGCCCAGACATGGCTGAACCTGGGGAGGTTTTCTTAGCCAAAGAGGGAGTGGATGGCAGAGCCGTGTGGACACACACACGCACACACACACACACACACACGCGCTGCAAATTCCACTTTTTGGGGCCACCAGTTCCCAAAGCAGAGGCTACAGTCATATGGTCCCCTTCCATTGTTCCCCAGTTCCGCCCAGCAGTCATTCCCACTGTGGGACTAGCTGTACACACATGAGCAGACCAGCGGGCTGAACAGACGGGTGGTCAGGCTTCACTCAGCCAAGGGATGCTGCTAGTAGAGAAGTAGCTTCCTCATATAAATTCCTGTGTGGCCGCCATGGCTTCCTATATGGGGGGGAGGTCTTATGGAGTGCTTATGTTTAACGACACGTGAAAGGTCAAAGTGCCATCCCTCACGGTGGTTTTGTGTGTCAAAAGGTGCGACTACGACGCTCCCTGTCAGTATAGACCAATCAGAGGAGAGGGCAAAGAAAAGGAAGACAAGTCTTCATGGATGAGAGATGTGTCCATTGTAATGTTTAGCTAAGAGGGGAACTTTTACCACGTGTGAGAAAATCAAGATGGACAATTAACAATGTCAACAAAGGGTTTTAAATGGGTATTGGCGGACAAATCTACACACTGAGAGTTCCACATCTACATGCATTGACTTGTCGAAGTGGTAAATATGACGCTCAACCAACACACAATTAAAGAGTGGTTCACAGCAGGTTGTCTAAGTAACGAGTGGAAAGAGTAGCAGCCTACATTGTCAGAAGCAGGCAATTATTGTCAAACTAGACGACAAAGCCAGACGGAGCGAGAACATTGTTGGAGAGGACGGATTTGACTTCAAATAATTCAAACCCCTTTCAGATTTAAATTGAGTTTGCTGCTCAGTTTAATCCATGTTGACATCTTTTTGTGTTGCTGTTCAGATATTCTGACAGGAAGTTGATCCGGTGCCACCTCTTTAAATGACACTGAGCTTAGAGGTCCGCCATTATAGGTCAGTGAGAATTTCCCAGCTCTCCGTTCCTTCAAGCCTTCTAGACATTTAACCTCTGAACTCTGCGACAGCGATGGGCGCTACGATGGCCACTGCCATGGTTGACGTGGTGGATGTGATTGGCTATTTCAAAGAAAATAAACACACAGGCCCAAAACAGAAAGGAGATGCCCAAAACAATGTAATAAAGAGGCCTCCAGTTTATCAAAGAATGTCAAGCAATAAGGAAGTCACAAAAACACGATAAGTGCTAATGACTTCCTTTAGGTGACAGCTTAAAACAGACTTCTGGTACCTTTAGTATGCAGGAAGATTACAGCGGGACAAATACTTTGACTTTGTGAGTCCTACAGACATCCGCGAATCGGTAGGAACATACGCATGTATCTGACACCAACGTCTTCTACCCGAGGCTGTCCTAATATGGACACCGTATTTATGGCCTTTACTGATCAGGTATAAGAACAGTAGAGCTGCATGGTTGCCTGGTAACGTGTATTAACGTACACAGCAGCAGTGCTACCATTCAACCAAACAGTGATTGTGAAATAGTCTGGCATTGGATATGTCTGCGAATAGACTCCATATTGACAGCTATCCCAAAGGGGAAATCAACACGTGAAACACTATTTGCAAATACATGCGGGTTTACTTTACATTACGTCCTACCAATTCTTGGTACACACGGAAACCAAAGCAAGATCCTATATCAGATTAACAATTAGTGGCTGAGTCTTTTATCTACAATCTTTCAGCTTGTGGTAGTAACACAATGGATGTTACCCGTGACCTGAGTCACTCCCAGCAATACCAGCAACGTCTGTAGTCATGGGCCATTCATAACAGGACTTAGGGTTTAGGACTCAAGGCGCAATGGTTCAGTCTACAGGGTTTGGGGAGAAAATCCGTTTATCCACCTCAGCATGGTTCAGCTGTTGGTGGATATGGCACATAGATATACTCCTCATCCTAGTGTGGGGAATGTGGCATATCTACCAGCATCATATACTCCTCATCCTAGTGTGGGGAATGTGGCATATCTACCAGCATCATATACTCCTCATCCTAGTGTGGGGAATGTGGCATATCTACCAGCATCATATACTCCTCATCATAGTGTGGGGAATGTGGCATATCTACCAGCATCATATACTCCTCATCCTAGTGTGGGGAATGTGGCATATCTACCAGCATCCTGAGGTGTCAGTTGGCCATTGCCAACTGATTCAATGTCTGATGTCTATTATACAATAATGACTCAATTTCTACTTTAGATGAAACTTCACCCAACTCACCCAACGTCTAGCAACCCAAAGGTTGCGTGTTCGAATATCATCATGGACAACTTTAGCATTTTAGCTCATGTTTAATAATGAAATGACCTACCAAAAGGAAAGAAAAACAAACTGTAAATATGTAATACTTTGTAGCTACTTTGCAACTACTTAGCATGTTAGGTAACCCTTCCCTCGGCACTGACCTTAACCTTTTAACTTAACCCTAACCTAACCCTAAACTTAAGCATTTTAGCAACTTTGCAAATACTTAACATGTTAGCTAGCTCTTCCCCTAATCCCGACTTTAACCCCTAACCCCTAGCATAGCTAACGTTAGCGTTAGCCACCTAGCTAACATCAATCACAACAAATCAAACGTTTAGCAAATCCTTATCCTTGGTGATCACACACCAACACAGCAACATAAAACAGTGAACATGAAAACACAGCAGCACCTAAAAAGACGCCACCGGAACAAGTGCGATTAACTTGTACTATATAGGTTGACAACCCATAAACCTTATAATAAATATATCATCCTCAATTGATGTAGATGCAACAAACTTTAACTAAGCGGCTAGCAAAATACAATACAGTTTAACAGTGTGTGTTCAACGAATCCATGAGATTCTCTAGCTAAGTGAAGAGGGGCCACTTACAAGACTGTAAAGGAGGTTGGAAATGCTTCAGTGTGGCATCTCAAAGTATTATAAGAGCCCTCAATGAATTTGAGTAGAGAGACCCTGCAGAGCAGAGCACTCCAAACTGTGCTGATCTCTCTCTCTCTCTCTCTCTCTCTCTCTCTCTCTCTCTCTCTCTCTCTCTCTCTCTCTCTCTCTCTCTCTCTCTCTCTCTCTCTCTCTCTCTCTCTCTCTCTCTCTCTCTCTCACTCTCTCTCTCTGTCTATTCAATTGCAATTCAAGTGGCTTTATTGGCCTAGGTGAACATATGTTTACATTGCCAAAGCAAGTGAAATTTCAAAGCAAAAGTGGAGAAAAAAAACAATAAAAAGTGAACAGTAAATATTACACTCACACACAAGTTCTTCTCTCACGCTGATGACGCTATACTCATGTTGGGCAGCGTTTCTGTAAATGATTTCGTTCTAAATTCCCACACCGAACCCACACAAATCTGGTTAAATGAAGTACAAAGCTTCAGTGCCCCGTGGCGTGGATTACATAAATAACTCGTAAATATATTATATACTTAATATGTCAGGCTTGAGATTATAAAACCCGACTTGCATTATGAAATGGATTGTTATGGGTTAAATCAAATCTGTAAATCATTAGTAGCGGCCACAGAATGCACCTTGCAAAAGTTTGTAATGATGGCAATACAGGGAAATGAATCGTATCCTTGAGGTTTGATAATTAGTAAACGTGTTGACTCATGGCGATTTTTAGCATAGTTCTGCTATATAAATATGCAGTACAGTCAGTGTACAACCATTGAAATACAGCAAGGACATTTCACTCTGCATGTTGAGTCCACAAGGGATTCGTATCCAAGAGAAGGTGCGCGTGTCCCAACTCATGTTTCTAGTAGTAAATTGCAGCTATTCGGTGGAGAAACAGACTGAGCTGCTGGAAAGAAAAAAACGCATGCAGGGGGAGGAGGAAAACCTAGTGACACCGTGAAATTGCATTAAACATGCCATTCTCTGCTCCGAGGACGTTCATGCTCCCAAAACTCTCATCTGCTCGCTGGATGGATGCCGCCGCCGACACAGAAGTTTGACGCAGAAAGCTCTCCAGCAGCTTTCGTTTCACGGAGAAAATAACGGCCTTATTTACCTGTCTCCATCATTTCTATGACAGTGGTCTCACGAACATTCGGATATCTGATGCGCTATTAATTTTCTTTTGAGGAAAAAGAACTCGAGAAAGAGCGCTTGACCAAAAGAGGTCAATAAATAAGGAGTACGTTTTTTTTGCTCCGGATTAAGACTTCTAAAATGCACTTATTTGGAATAGCTGTTCTCCTTGCCAATTCAGCGATTCTCTACGCAAATCTAGCCAGTGAATCGAGTCATGAATTCAGTCATGACTATTATGATTATGATCAGGATCAAGGGGATGCACCGGTACGTATTTGGATACAAGTGTTCTATTTAACGCATGCTATTTATATTACTTTATGCATTACTATTATGCATTACTATTATGCATGGTAAATTATTAAATTGATATTCAAACACACTTCAACATTATATTGGGGAATGTGGGAAGGAGTGGAGGGTATGCAAGTCATAATATTTGGCATAATAAGTCAAGCCATAATGCAAGTCAGAATATTTGGCATAATAAGTCAAGCCATAATGCAAGTCATAATATTTGGCATAATAAGTCAAGCCATAATGCAAGTCATAATATTTGGCATAATAAGTCAAGCCATAATGCAAGTCATAATATTTGGCATAATAAATCAAGCCATAATGCAAGTCATAATATTTGGCATAATAAGTCAAGCCATAATGCAAGTCATAATATTTGGCATAATAAGTCAAGCCATAATGCAAGTCAGAATATTTGGCATAATAAGTCAAGCCATAATGCAAGTCATAATATTTGGCATAATAAGTCAAGCCATAATGCAAGTCATAATATTTGGCATAATAAGTCAAGCCATAATGCAAGTCATAATATTTGGCATAATAAGTCAAGCCATAATGCAAGTCATAATATTTGACATAATAAATCAAGCCATAATGCAAGTCATAATATTTGACATAATAAATCAAGCCATAATGCAAGTCATAATATTTGACATAATAAATCAAGCCATAATGCAAGTCATAATATTTGGCATAATAAGTCAAGCCATAATGCAAGTCATAATATTTGGCATAATAAGTCAAGCCATAATGCAAGTCATAATATTTGGCATAATAAGTCAAGCCATAATGCAAGTCATAATATTTGGCATAATAAGTCAAGCCATAATGCAAGTCATAATATTTGGCATAATAAGTCAAGCCATAATGCAAGTCATAATATTTGACATAATAAATCAAGCCATAATGCAAGTCATAATATTTGACATAATAAGTCAAGCCATAATGCAAGTCATAATAAGTTGGTGATGATGTAAGTTACTGAACATTCACTACCGTACAGCATGAAGTGAACAGAGACATCACTGAAACAAGGGGGCACATCAACAGGAGGTCTGAACTTTTAATGGGGAAATGGAGAAAAGGCTCGAAATACATGGCATTTGATTTACTAAGCATATACCTTTTCAATTAATGAAATCATAGACAGGATAATATTTATCTCCAGTATGTTCCCTCTCACAGCTGGCATAATAAGTCGCCATAATGCAAGTATCATGGATGAGAGGGAGCATAAGAGAGCATAATATTTGAGAATTCCTCAAGTCATAATATTTGAAAGGATGCCAAAAAGTCATAATAGATTAAAAAGAAAAGCACTTTCAAATTAGCAGAAGAAAGGGGGGTGGAGGCAGGTGTCACTGTGTGTGTGTGCCTCAGTGTTTGTGTGTGTGTGTGCCTCTGCGTGTGCCTCAGTGTGTGTGTGTGTGTCTCAGTGTGTGTGCGTCAGTGTGTGTGTGTGTGTGTGTGTGTGTGTGTGTGTGTGTGTGTGTGTTCCCTGTGTGTGTGTGTGTGTATCATGGATGAGTGTGTGTGTGTGTGTGTGTGTGTGTGAAAGGATGTGTGTGTGCACTTTGTGTGTGTGGGTGTGTGCAGGTGTCACTGGTGTGTGTGCCTCAGTGTGTGTGTGTGTGTGTGTGCCTTGGTGTGTGTCCCTCAGTGTGTGTATGTGTGTGTGTTCCTCAGTGTGTGTATGTGTGTGTGTTCCTCAGTGTGTGTGTGTATGTGTGTGCCTTGGAGTGTCCCTCAGTGTGTGTGTGTGTCCCACAGTGTGTGTATGTGTGTGTTCCTCAGTGTGTGTATGTATGTGTGTGCCTTGGAGTGTCCCTCAGTGTGTGTGTGTGTCCCTCAGTGTGTGTATGTGTGTGTTCCTCAGTGTGTGTGTGTGTGTGTTCCTCAGTGTGTGTATGTTCCTCAGTGTGTGTGTGTATGTGTGTGCCTTGGAGTGTCCCTCAGTGTGTGTGTGTGTCCCTCAGTGTGTGTATGTGTGTGTTCCTCAGTGTGTGTATGTATGTGTGTGCCTTGGAGTGTCCCTCAGTGTGTGTGTGTGTCCCTCAGTGTGTGTATGTGTGTGTTCCTCAGTGTGTGTATGTATGTGTGTGCCTTGGAGTGTCCCTCAGTGTGTGTGTGTGTCCCTCAGTGTGTGTATGTGTGTGTTCCTCAGTGTGTGTATGTATGTGTGTGCCTTGGAGTGTCCCTCAGTGTGTGTGTGTGTCCCTCAGTGTGTGTATGTGTGTGTTCCTCAGTGTGTGTGTGTGTGTTCCTCAGTAGCAGTAGGAGATAAGGAGACAGGGATAATCTTAAACACGTGGCTATTTGATCATATAATATGACACTTAATTGGAGGGATTAACACTGCTACTAGTTGACTTTTAGTGTCTCAAATTAGCCTGTAGCTGTAGATGATGCACTGAAAAACAGGTTCTCATTCTTAAACTCTCTTCTCCTTTCTCTCTGTGTGTGTGTGTGTCCCTCAGTGTGTGTTTCTCAGTGTGTGTGTGTGTCTCAGACTCAGTGTGTTTGCGTGTGTTCCTCAGTAGCAGTAGGAGATAAGGAGACAGGGATAATCTTAAACATGTGGCTATTTGATCCTATAATATGACACTTAGTTGGAGGGATTAACACTGCTACTAGTTGACTTTTAGTGTCTCAAATGTGTGTGTACATGATGCACTGAAAACACAGGTTCTCATTCTTAAACTCTCATCTCCTTTTCCTCTGTAAATTATTTTTTAATTATTATTTATTTTCAACCTTTATTGAACTAGGCAAGTCAGTTAAGAACAAATTCTTATTTTCAATGATGGCCTAGGAACAGTGGGTTAACTGCCTGTTCAGGGGCAGAACGACAGATTTGTACCTTGTCAGCTCGGGGGTTTGAACTTGTAACGTTCCGGTTACTAGTCCAACGCTCTAACCACTAGGCTACCCTGCCGCGCTCTCTGTGTGTGTGTATTCAGTAATGATCTTGTTATGTACTCCCATTGGCTCATGAAGGTTATTTACAGTATGACCTGAAAAAACAAGATTTCCTGTCTGGATAGTTTCACTTCCAGTACCTACCTCTGATAACAAGTAGTATCATAATTGCTTATGAAATTCACTGTGTAAATAAATGACCTCATATGCCATACATTTAGAAAATCTAATGAAAACATTAAACACCTCCCATAGGGACTGGTGTGATTGGTCTGAGTGTGTGTGTGTGTGTGTGTGTGTGTGTGTGTGTGTGTGTGTGTGTGTGTGTGTGTGTGTGTGTGTGTGTGTGTGTGTGTGTGTGTGTGTGTGTGTGTGTGTGTGTGTGTGTGTGTGTGTGTGTGTGTGTGTGTGTTTGGGTGTATGTAATCACAGTTATGTTAACCCCCTGGAGTCGTTATTAAATTAAAAATAATTAAGATACATTTTATCGGAATTCAAGGACAACATGTTCAACCTTACTTTTTTAAATGCAAGTGGGAGGTATTTATCCTACGATGACTATGGTTAGGATACAGCGGTGAATATTTGTCCAATAACTACACTGGAACCCAGACCATGTGTGATTTTATAGTAAGAAACACATCCTGTGCAGTTTCAGTGTGTCTACCTCTTCAGTACTGTAACTACACTTTAACTACACTTTAACTCACCTACAACTAGAGGTCATTTGGATGCATCAATCAGTGTTGGGTTCACACACACACACACACACACACACACACACACACACACACACACACACACACACACACACACACACACACACACACACACACACACACACACACACACACACACACACACACACACACACACACACACACACACACACGTCGAAGTGAGACATCCACTTCGAAAGAGGATGAATGGCTGTTCTAATGGGGCTGGAGAGTAGAACATGGCTGGGTTGAGAGGGTTGAGAAGGGGTACGCCCATGGGGGGTGAATAGGAGTAGGGTAGGTGCTGTTAGGGATAAGAGGGGCGGCTGTAATTTGTGGTCATCTTGAGGTTTGGATCAGACCTCAACCCAACCGTAGCATAGACCTTTGTGCATGCCGGTGGGTCTGTCCCAATAGTCTGGTCTGGATAATTGGTCTGGAGCTATTTCATGTTGAAACGTTGATTACTTTGTGACTGTTTGCTTTATCACACATCTCACACACACACACACACACACACACACACATCACACACACACACATCACACACACACACACACACACACACACACACACACACACACACACACACACACACACACACACACACACACACACACACCTCTGTAAGGGGGGCTCTTGGTAGTGTAAGTACAGGAGGCCTGGGTGTTTGTGTTACAGTTGGTGAAGAATGCAGGGTGAAAACCTCCTGAGGCGATGAAGCGTACGGACCTGGAGTGTCAGAGAGTGGCTGTGGGATAGGGTCCATTACCTACTGCTCCCTAAGACAATGGACCCGACCTGGACTTAGCACTTAGCCTAGCTTCCCACTGTGTTGTTAAGGGGAATCCCTCTGGGCATTGTAAGATAGGGCCCCTGTATAGAGACATCCCCTAGCTCCTAGCCCAACATTTACCCCCTAGGCCAGTACCCCCTGTATAGAGACATCCCCTAGCTCCTAGCCCAACATTTACCCCCTAGGCCAGTACCCCCTGTATAGAGACATCCCCTAGCTCCTAGCCCAACATTTACCCCCTAGGTCAGTACCCCCTGTAGAGACAACCCCTAACCCAACCTTTACCCCATAGGTCAATACCCCCTGTGTAGAGACAACCCCTAACCCAACCTTTACCCCCTAGGCCAGTACCCCCTGTATAGAGACAACCCCTAACCCAACCTTTACCCCCTAGAGCATTTCATGTAGATGTGGCAGAAGGGGCTATACGTGCAATCAATATGGTTGTAGCTCCACCTCCTCTTCTAGTAGGGTAGATGTGATTTTCACCATATTTCTTACACCTATAATATGGCATGTAGCAGACAATTTTATCCGAAGCAACTTGTTTGCATAGATTTCATGTTTGGGTGGTCCGGGGTGTCGAACCCACTACCCTGGCGTTACAAACACCATGCTCTACCAAATGAACTACAAAAGACCACTAGCCAGTCCTCCCCAATATAATCAAGAGACTAGGTGGGAGTTAAGGAGCGTTTCCTGTCTTCTCCATGACAGTCAGTGTAGTATGTGAAGAGACTAGGTAGGGAGTAGGGGTTAAAGGCTGTTTCCTGTCTTCTCCATGACAGTCAGTATACTATGTGAAGAGACTAGGTAGGGAGTAGGGGTTAAAGGCTGTTTCCTGTCTTCTCCATGACAGTCGTTGTAGTGTGTGAAGAGACTAGGTAGGGAGTAGGGGTTAAAGGCTGTTTCCTGTCTTCTCCATGACAGTCAGTATACTATGTGAAGAGACTAGGTAGGGAGTAGGGGTTAAAGGCTGTTTCCTGTCTTCTCCATGACAGTCAGTATACTATGTGAAGAGACTAGGTAGGGAGTAGGGGTTAAAGGCTGTTTCCTGTCTTCTCCATGACAGTCAGTGTAGTATGTGAAGAGACTAGGTAGGGAGTAGGGGTTAAAGGCTGTTTCCTGTCTTCTCCATGACAGTCAGTATACTATGTGAAGAGACTAGGTAGGGAGTAGGGGTTAAAGGCTGTTTCCTGTCTTCTCCATGACAGTCAGTATACTATGTGAAGAGACTAGGTAGGGAGTAGGGGTTAAAGGCTGTTTCCTGTCTTCTCCATGACAGTCAGTATACTATGTGAAGAGACTAGGTAGGGAGTAGGGGTTAAAGGCTGTTTCCTGTCTTCTCCATGACAGTCAGTATACTAGTGTGAAGAGACTAGGTAGGGAGTAGGGGTTAAAGGCTGTTTCCTGTCTTCTCCATGACAGTCAGTATACTATGTGAAGAGACTAGGTAGGGAGTAGGGGTTAAAGGCTGTTTCCTGTCTTCTCCATGACAGTCGTGTAGTGTGTGAAGAGACTAGGTAGGGAGTAGGGGTTAAAGGCTGTTTCCTGTCTTCTCCATGACAGTCAGTATACTATGTGAAGAGACTAGATAGGGAGTAGGGGTTAAAGGCTGTTTCCTGTCTTCTCCATGACAGTCGGTGTAGTGTGTGAAGAGACTAGGTAGGGAGTAGGGGTTAAAGGCTGTTTCCTGTCTTCTCCATGACAGTCAGTATACTATGTGAAGAGACTAGGTAGGGAGTAGGGGTTAAAGGCTGTTTCCTGTCTTCTCCATGACAGTCGGTGTAGTGTGTGAAGTAATCCGCTGTTCTCGTAAGCCCAACAGTTAGAACCCAGGTGGAAGAGATTACCTCACAGCTGCTTTCCTCAGCTCGACGTTATCTCTAGGTTATCTTTGATATACAACCCACCTGTCCCAACTCCTGGTCTTACGACTGGATATCACTTTCAGCACTTTATCCGTTTTCACCAAGAAAGAACCCCGGGTCAGAGTATCAAATAGGAGCTAGATGAGTCGGTGACATACGGTTGTAGGGTTTGTATGTGGCTTAGGCAAAGGGAGAGAGGGTCAAAGTTCAGCCGTCCTTTGAGTTAGGACACTGTTGCAATTGAAGTCAGTATTACAAGAGAGCTGTCACTTTTATGGACAAACTAGCCATTTCAATGTGGTTATGAATTGTCTACAATGGCAAGTATCTGAGTGGCTGCCAAAATGAAGAGGGAACAAACCATGTCAAAGGTTCAGTGGAGTATATAGGAGTCCCAAGCACTGGAATACAATAAGAGGACAAACATATAAACACATGCAGTATATAGGAGTCCCAAGCACTGGAATACAATAAGAGGACAAACATATAAACACATACAGTATATAGGAGTCCCAAGCACTGGAATACAATAAGAGGACAAACATATAAACACATGCAGTATATAGGAGTCCCAAGCACTGGAATACAATAAGAGGACAAACATATAAACACATACAGTATATAGGAGTCCCAAGCACTGGAATACAATAAGAGGACAAACATATAAACACATACAGTATATAGGAGTCCCAAGCACTGGAATACAATAAGAGGACAAACATATAAACACATACAGTATATAGGAGTCCCAAGCACTGGAATACAATAAGAGGACAAACATATAAACACATACAGTATATAGGAGTCCCAAGCACTGAATACAATAAGAGGACAAACATATAAACACATGCAGTATATAGGAGTCCCAAGCACTGGAATACAATAAGAGGACAAACATATAAACACACAGTATAGGGAGTCCCAAGCACTGGAATACAATAAGAGGACAAACATATAAACACATACAGTATATAGGAGTCCCAAGCACTGGTTACAATAAGAGGACAAACATATAAACACATCAGTATATAGGAGTCCCAAGCACTGGAATACAATAAGAGGACAAACATATAAAGGCAGTATATAGGAGTCCCAAGCACTGGAATACAATAAGAGGACAAACATATAAACACATACAGTATATAGGAGTCCCAAGCACTGGACTACAATAAGAGGACAAACATATAAACACATACAGTATATAGGAGTCCCAAGCACTGGAATACAATAAGAGGACAAACATATAAACACATACAGTATATAGGAGTCCCAAGCACTGGAATACAATAAGAGGACAAACATATAAACACATACAATAAGAGGACAAACATATAAAACACATACATCTATAGGTTATCAAGCACTGGAATACAATAAGAGGACAAACATATAAACACATGCAGTATATAGGAGTCCCAAGCACTGGAATACAATAAGAGGACAAACATATAAACACATACAGTATATAGGAGTCCCAAGCACTGGAATACAATAAGAGGACAAACATATAAACACATGCAGTATATAGGAGTCCCAAGCACTGGAATACAATAAGAGGACAAACATATAAACACATGCAGTATATAGGAGTCCCAAGCACTGGAATACAATAAGAGGACAAACATATAAACACATACAGTATATAGGAGTCCCAAGCACTGGAATACAATAAGAGGACAAACATATAAACACATACAGTATATAGGAGTCCCAAGCACTGGAATACAATAAGAGGACAAACATATAAACACATACAGTATATAGGAGTCCCAAGCACTGGAATACAATAAGAGGACAAACATATAAACACATACAGTATATAGGAGTCCCAAGCACTGGAATACAATAAGAGGACAAACATATAAACACATACAGTATATAGGAGTCCCAAGCACTGGAATACAATAAGAGGACAAACATATAAACACATGCAGTATATAGGAGTCCCAAGCACTGGAGTACAATAAGAGGACAAACATATAAACACATACAGTATATAGGAGTCCCAAGCACTGGAATACAATAAGAGGACAAACATATAAACACATACAGTATATAGGAGTCCCAAGCACTGGAATACAATAAGAGGACAAACATATAAACACATGCAGTATATAGGAGTCCCAAGCACTGGAATACAATAAGAGGACAAACATATAAACACATACAGTATATAGGAGTCCCAAGCACTGGAATACAATAAGAGGACAAACATATAAACACATGCAGTATATAGGAGTCCCAAGCACTGGAATACAATAAGAGGACAAACATATAAACACATACAGTATATAGGAGTCCCAAGCACTGGAATACAATAAGAGGACAAACATATAAACACATGCAGTATATAGGAGTCCCAAGCACTGGAATACAATAAGAGGACAAACATATAAACACATGCAGTATATAGGAGTCCCAAGCACTGGAATACAATAAGAGGACAAACATATAAACACATGCAGTATATAGGAGTCCCAAGCACTGGAATACAATAAGAGGACAAACATATAAACACATGCAGTATATAGGAGTCCCAAGCACTGGAATACAATAAGAGGACAAACATATAAACACATACAGTATATAGGAGTCCCAAGCACTGGAATACAATAAGAGGACAAACATATAAACACATACAGTATATAGGAGTCCCAAGCACTGGAATACAATAAGAGGACAAACATATAAACACATACAGTATATAGGAGTCCCAAGCACTGGAATACAATAAGAGGACAAACATATAAACACATGCAGTATATAGGAGTCCCAAGCACTGGAATACAATAAGAGGACAAACATATAAACACATGCAGTATATAGGAGTCCCAAGCACTGGAATACAATAAGAGGACAAACATATAAACACATGCAGTATATAGGAGTCCCAAGCACTGGAATACAATAAGAGGACAAACATATAAACACATGCAGTATATAGGAGTCCCAAGCACTGGAATACAATAAGAGGACAAACATATAAACACATGCAGTATATAGGAGTCCCAAGCACTGGAATACAATAAGAGGACAAACATATAAACACATACAGTATATAGGAGTCCCAAGCACTGGAATACAATAAGAGGACAAACATATAAACACATGCAGTATATAGGAGTCCCAAGCACTGGAATACAATAAGAGGACAAACATATAAACACATGCAGTATATAGGAGTCCCAAGCACTGGAATACAATAAGAGGACAAACATATAAACACATGCAGTATATAGGAGTCCCAAGCACTGGAATACAATAAGAGGACAAACATATAAACACATGCAGTATATAGGAGTCCCAAGCACTGGAATACAATAAGAGGACAAACATATAAACACATGCAGTATATAGGAGTCCCAAGCACTGGAATACAATAAGAGGACAAACATATAAACACATACAGTATATAGGAGTCCCAAGCACTGGAATACAATAAGAGGACAAACATATAAACACATGCAGTATATAGGAGTCCCAAGCACTGGAATACAATAAGAGGACAAACATATAAACACATGCAGTATATAGGAGTCCCAAGCACTGGAATACAATAAGAGGACAAACATATAAACACATACAGTATATAGGAGTCCCAAGCACTGGAATACAATAAGAGGACAAACATATAAACACATGCAGTATATAGGAGTCCCAAGCACTGGAATACAATAAGAGGACAAACATATAAACACATACAGTATATAGGAGTCCCAAGCACTGGAATACAATAAGAGGACAAACATATAAACACATACAGTATATAGGAGTCCCAAGCACTGGAATACAATAAGAGGACAAACATATAAACACATACAGTATATAGGAGTCCCAAGCACTGGAATACAATAAGAGGACAAACATATAAACACATGCAGTATATAGGAGTCCCAAGCACTGGAATACAATAAGAGGACAAACATATAAACACATACAGTATATAGGAGTCCCAAGCACTGGAATACAATAAGAGGACAAACAAACATATAAACACATACAGTATATAGGAGTCCCAAGCACTGGAATACAATAAGAGGACAAACATATAAACACATACAGTATATAGGAGTCCCAAGCACTGGAATACAATAAGAGGACAAACATTTAAACACATGCAGTATATACAAGGCATTTTTCTTTAGAGGATGTTGATGTTGCTTTAACAATTGAATTAATGCTTAGACGCCTTAATGTATACATGCCTGTACCCACCCAGGAGTACAATGCTCTCACTCCATGTCTCTCCCACACAAACACGTTATTCTCTCTCTCTCTCTCTCTCTCTCTCTCTCTCTCTCTCTCTCTCTCTCTCTCTCTCTCTCTCTCTCTCTCTCTCTCTCTCTCTCTCTCTCTCTCTCTCTCTCTCTCTCTCGCTTCTCATGCCATCTTTCCGCCTCTCTCTTCTCTTTCTCTTTCTGCCTCATTCAGTCTGTGCTACTAAAGCGCCACTAACGACCCCCTCGTAAACCCAGGCCGTATGGTGAACCTTATGAACAACAAGCAGTCAATGATCCTCAGTTGAATCCTCAGTGTGTCCATATGTCTGTGACAGTAGCACAGTGGGAAGCCTTTGACTACCAGTACTGTTTGTCTGACTGCTACTGAACCCTCCAGCTCCCTCACACAGCAGCCAGCAGGTGGTAGCTCACTGCAAAACTACAGCTGACATACCGTACGCTAGGATCAACATCACTGTCAGAAGTATGGCTGTGTGCTAACTCTGTCTGGTTAATGTAAATCTGAGAACAGAGAGAAGAATGTATTCCCATGGTCCTCCAGGACAACTAATGGTGCCTCTCTGACACTCTCTTGCCCTCGCCTCACCAACTTCCTGGAAACAGTGCAGTCAAGAAGAGGCCAAATGAGTTCACGGTCCTCAGAAGAAGTTCTGGACGTTTTCAAAACACATTTATCTGCAGTGGAGACCCTTTAGTTCAGCTCACGTGAGCTGGAAATGAACGGTAGCCGCAGTGCCAGGTGCTTAGGGTGTAGTGTGACCAAACAATGCTTAATTCCCATTGTTAAGATGATGCAACAAGTATTTCATGATTTAATGAAGGCTGAACGCATTTTCCCCTGAAGTGCCCCCTAAAAATATGGTGCCTAATTGGTGCAACAAAAAAAAACAGCAAATTTTTTTGTGTTTGCTGTTTGATGTTAGCACCAGCTAGCAGTGATGTTATGCAAGTCTCACTACTTCCTAACATCGAACATCTGCCTTCGTGGGGTTACTGACAGGGGCTGTCACTGCGTACAGGTGTAATCCTATCAGGGCAAACAGTGATTCACTAATCTTCCTCTTCCCCCACGTTTCCTGTTCCGTGTTTGACAAAGACCAGAACATCCCATAATAATGGAGGTACTGAACCGCCAAGGACCGTTCCATTCTTTTCACAACCTATTTAGATGAACACTTTAACTAATAAACGCAGAATCTCTCACAACACAAAAACAACAAACAGAGAGTGTCAGTATAAATATGGACATTTTAGCACGGTATCACCTACCACAATACTACACCGCCTGTCACTACAACAAAGCTTCAGCGTTTATTTGTCACGTGCACAGGAGACAGCAGGTGGTAAACGGTACACTGAAATGGAAACTTGCGAGCTACTTCACAGCAAATCAATATCAAGGTGAGGGAAAATAATGTTAAGGAAATAATACAAGTCAGAATGAAACAGTAAGAAAACACACAAGAAATACAGAGAAAGTAACACAGCAATAGAAGCTATACTTGCCTAGTTAAAAAGGTCAAATAAATATTAAATATATACATACTGAATGTACAAAACATTAAGAACACCTTCCTAATATTGAGTTGCATGGACTCTACAAGGTGTCTAAAGCGTTCTGTAGGGATGCTGGCCCATGTTGACTCCAATGCTTCCCACAGTTGTGTCAAGTTGGCTGGATGTCCTTTGGGTGGAGGACCATTCTTGATACACACAGGAAACAGTTGAGAGGGAAAAAAACAGCAGCGTTGCAGTTCTTAACACAAACCGGTGCACCTGGCACCTACTACCATACCCTATTCAAAGGCACTTCCATCTTTTGTCTTGCCCATTCATCCTCTGAATGGCACACATACACAATCTTTGTCTCAATTGTCTCAAGAGAAAGTAAAAATCCTTCTTTAACAGGTCTCCTCCCCTGATTACATTGATTGAATTGGATTTAACAAGTGACATCAAATAGGGATTCACCTTGTCAGTCTATCTCATGGAAACAGCAGGTGTTCTTCATTTTTTATACATTCAGTGAATTGAGCCTGTAGCTTAAAAAGACCGATTTTGATGGGGATTTCTGTATTATGTTACCTAGATTGATGTAGGGGTGTGTCAATAGACTCTTAATGATTAATTAGATATGGCAAAATAGGAAATGTATTATAGTAAATGAAGCAAACACAGATTGTTACACTAATTCCAAATATTTATCATGAGCTGAACCATTTAGAGATAATTTAAAAAATGTTCCTAAGCACAATTGAACCAGGCGCTGTAGACTGGAGCGTCCGTAGAGTCAGTGCAGCAGGTTGAACGCTTGACGTTCCTAGTATACCAAACATCTTCAGACTGAAGAGTAAAGAGTTGGATTAGACTCACAAAGGACATACAAAACTCCCAACTCCCATTTTGTGCAGTGGGGAGATTGAATGGGGGTCAGTGAGGTTAGAATGCATCGTGAACAGGCTCAGTTCAGGCTACTTGTTGGTAGCAGACATTGTATAACGCGGTGCTCCTGAGCTCTTCAGGTGTTAACATTTAACCTGTTTCTCATTGTTATGCTGATCCTGGCTCTCTATAACAGGTCTTTTCTGACTAGGAAAATGAAAGCAGATTAAAGAGAACGTGAAAGGTGCCCAGTTTGCTTTTCTGTGGTGATTAGATAATCAGATCCAACTCTGTGTAGTCAGAAATGTGTACTAGACATGGTCATGGTCCTTGATTTCAAGACATTTTGCTATGATAACATCTTAGTGTTTGAGAATATCTTCTGGAACGAGATATTACATATTATGCAGCATTTCAAAGCTGGACAAATGGGACCAATTTCATATGGGAGACGAATTCTAACAGAATCACAACAGCTAAGATGAGAGACAGCGCTAGTGTACAGAGACCACGCTAGTCTACAGAGACCACGCTAGTCTACAGAGACCACGCTAGTCTACAGAGACCACGCTAGTCTACAGAGACCGCGATAGTCTACAGAGACCACGCTAGTCTACAGAGACCACGCTAGTCTACAGAGACCACGCTAGTCTACAGAGACCACGCTAGTCTACAGAGACTGCGCAACTCTACAGAGACCACGCTAGTAAGATGTAGCCGGAGACGAAGGCAAACATTTTATGTGCCCCCAACCGATTGTTTTTTTTGTTAATTTATCTGCATTGTTTGTAACTTATTTTTGTACTATTTTTGTACATAATGTACATAATGCTGCCACTACCGTCTCTTATGACCGAAAATAGCTTCTAGACATAAGGACTGTGATTACTCACCACGGACTAGCAGAATCCTTTTTCTCTTTCACTACTCTGACGGAGGATATATACGGCTCCCTCAGGAACAGGCCCCGACCCCAGTGATCTGCGTGAAAAAGAGGCGGAGAAAGAGAGGCCGGAGGTCGGGCTTGCCTTCTGATGAGTCGGAGGCAATCAAATAAACCCCCACTCCCGTCAGTTCTGCTTGCAAACATGCAATCTTTGGACAATAAAACCGATGAGTTATTGGGAAGATTAAACTACCAACGGGACATTACAAACTAACATTTTGTGCTTCACGGAGTCATGATGGCTGAACGACGACAATATCAGCATATATATTGGCTGGTTATATATGATGCACCAGCAGGATAGAACAGCGGCGTCTGGTAAGACAAGGGGCGGCGGACTCTGTATTTTTGTAAACAACAGCTGGTGCACAATATCTAAGGAAGTCTTGAGCTATTGCTAGCCTGAGGTAGAGTATCTCACGATAAGCTGCAGACCACATTACCTACCGAGAGAGTTTTCATCTATATTCCTTGTAGCTGTTTACTTAACACCACAGTCTTAGGCGGGCACTAAGATAGCATTGAATGAGTTGTATTTCGCCATAAGCAAACAAGAAAACGCTCACCCAGAGGCGGCGCTCCTAGTAGCCGGGCACTTTAATGCAGGGAAGCTTAAATCAGTTTTACCAAATTTCTATCAGCATGTTAAATGTGCAACCAGAGGGAAAATAACTCTGGACCACCTATACTCCACACACAGAGACACATACAATGCTCTCCCTTGCCCTCCATTCGGAAATCTGACCATAATTCCAAGCAAAAATGAAAGCAGGAAGCACCAGTGACTAGATCAATAAAAATTTGGTCAGATGAAGCAGTTGATAAGCTGCAGGACTGTTTTGTTAGCACAGACTGGAATATTTTCCGAGATTCCTCCAATGGCATTGAGGAGTACACCACATCTGTCATTGGCTTCATCAATGAGTGCATCAATGATGTAGTCCCCACAGTGACCGTACATACATACCCCAACCAGAAGCCATGGATTACAGGCAACACCCGCACTGAGCTAAAGGCTAGAGCTGCTGCTTTCTAGGAGCAGGACTCTAACCCGGAAGCTAATAATAAATACCTCTATGCCCTCTGATGAACCATCAAACAGGCAAAGCGTCAATACAGGACTAAGATCGAGTCGTACTACACCGGCTCTGACGCTCGTCGGATGTGGCAGGGCCTGCAAACCATTACAGACTACAAAGGGAAGCACAGCCGAGAGCTGCCCAGTGACACGAGCCTACTAAACTATTTTTATGCTCGATTCAAGGCAAATAACACTGGAACATGCATGAGAGCACCAGCTGTTCTGGAAGACCGTGTGATCACGCTCTCTGCAGCCGATGTGAGTAAGACCTTTTAGACAGGTCAACATTCACAAGGCCACAGTGCCAGATGGATTACCAGGATGTGTACTGCGAGCATGCGCTGACCAACTAGCAAGTGTCTTCACTGACATTTTCAACTTCTCCCTGTCTGAGTCTGTAATACAAACATGTTTCAAGCAGACCACCATAGTGCCTGTGCCCAAGAACACTAAGGTAACCTGCCTAAATGAATACCGACCCGTAGCACTCACATCTGTATCCATGAAGTGCTTTGAAAGGCTGGTCATGGCTCACATCAACACCATCATCCTAGAAACAATAGACCCACTCTAATGTGCATACCGAACCAACAGATCCACAGATGATGCAGTCTCTATTGCACTCCACACTGCTCTTTCCCACCTAGACAAAAGGAACACATATGTGAGAATGCTATTCATTGACTACAGCTTAGCGTTCAACACCATAGTCCCCTCAAAGCTCATCAATAAGCTAAGGACCCTGGGACTAAACACCTTTCTCTGGAACTGGATCCTGGACTTCCTGACGGGCCGCCCCCAGGTGGTAAGGGTAGGTAACAACACATCCGCCACACTGATCCTCAACACAGGGGCCCCTCAGGGGTGCGTGCTCAGCCTCCTCCTGTATTCCCTGTTCACTCATAGCTACATGGCTTGGCACATCTCCAACACCATCATTACATTTGCCGATGACACAGCAGTGGTAGGCCTGATCACCGACAACAACGAGACAGCCTATAGGGAGGAGTTCAGAGACCTGGCCGTGTGGTGCCAGGACAACAACCTCTCCCTCAACATGATCAAGACAAAGATGATTGTGGACTCCAGGAAAAAGAGGACAGAGCACATCAACCATTCTAATCGATGGGGCTGCAGTGGAGCAGGTTGAGAGCTTCAAGTTCCTTGGTGTCCACATCACCAACAAACTAACATGGTCCAAGCACACCAAGACAGTGATGAAGCGGGCACGACAAAACCTATTCCCCCTCAAGAGACTAAAATGATTTGGCATGGGTCCTCAGATCCTCAAAAGGTTCTACAGCTGCACCATCGAAAACATCCTGAAAGGTTGCATTACTGCCTGGAATGGCAACTGCTCAGCCTCCGACCGCAAGGCACTACAGAGGGTAGTGCAAACGGCCCAGTCCATCATTGGGGCCAAGCTTCCTGCCATCCAGGACCTCTATACCAGGCGGTGTCAGAGGAAGGCCCTAAATATTGTCAAAGACTCCAGCCACCCTAGTCATAGACTGTTCTCCCTGCTACCACATGGCAAGTGGTACCGGAGCGCCAGGTCTAGATCCAAGAGGCTTCGAAACAGCTTCTACCCCCAAGCCATAAGACTGCTGAACATCTAGTCAAATGGCTACCCAGACTATTCCCATTGCCAACCCCCCCGTCCCCGTCCCCCACAACACTGCCACTCTCTGTTGTCATCTATGTATTGTCATTTAATTAACTCTACCTACATATACATACTACCTTAACATATCCGGTGCCCCCACACATTGACTCTGTACCGGCACCCCCCTGTATATATTGTTATTTTTTACTGCTGCTCTTTAATTACTTGTTACTTTTATCTCTTATTCTTATCTGTATTTTTTTAACTGCACTGTTGGTTAAGGGATCGTAAGTAAGCATTTCACTGTAAGGTCTTCACATGTATTCTGCGCATGTGAATAATACAAATTTGATTTGATTAGTCGACGGAGACCACAATAGTCTACAGACACCACAATGGTCCCGGAAAACATCAATAGCAGGTGACGAGATCTGCCTTTCATAACTGCACCAGTTTTCAGCCCGTCTCGTTTTCTTCTCTTCCCTGTTCAGCCTGTTCTGTTCGCATATGGAAGTACATCTAATCCCCTACATGTGTTTTACCACTTCTCAAACAGTAGCGTAGAAGAGCACCCATCAGCTGAAGTTTAATTAGAAAAGAGATAGAGGCCTATAGAGGGAAGGAGAATGAGATGTGGAGGAGATGTGGACTTTAACCTCCCAGCCTCTCCTCCTAAACTCTTGGCCTCTCTGCGTTGACTTTGTGCACGCGCCTTTAAATGCAGCCCTACAGAACCGAGGTGATTGGCGGTTTTATTCATACCGCCAACATAAGGACTTGCCATTTGGAAGTGTACAAAGGTGGTAGAGGTGCAGAGAGAGGAGAAATCCCCCATTCATTCTTAGCCTGGTTTCCTTTAAGCTCTGCCGGCTTAAAGAAAGGGTTCATTTCAAATGTCCTGGACCTCAAACAGAGGAACGGCGCAGTCAGAGGGAAAAGATTTACTGGGCGACTGGAGAAGACCCAGGGTCATATTAGATAGTATCTCTTTATTGTGGCAGTATTACTTTCGAAATGGAATTCAACCAATAATTTCTCTGTCTACTGCCTTATAACCTAAGCCATGTCATGGTACATGTGACATTCGAAGTCCTCCATAGTGATAAATTCAGTGGGTACACCAATTTGATTGACTTTCGTTACAAGTTTCACAATCAACTGTTCTGTTTGACTAATCTCTATTGTTCTGTTTGTCATACCCCTCAGAAAGCAAAGGGTCCTCTCAAGCTTCCCTGTTTGTCATGGGCACATGTTTAGGGGCCCCAGTAACTCTGAATGCACTGACACTGTGACTAAACAAGAGGGCTAGATAGGTGGTCTCCTCATCAGGAGTAGCAGAGTGTGCATATAGACTATCTGTAAACTGGTTTGGAGACAACAGGTTAGCTTAGAAGTCTTTGATTAATTGAGAAGTCACTGAGGCAAGACGTTTGTTAAGAAGAGGAGTGTGAGCTGCATGCCTGGTCTGAAGTTACGACAGTGACACACCCGTACTCACAAATGAGCGCACACACATAAACGCAAGCACACACACACACACACACATACACGGCTCTGCGCTCCTAAGTCAGCTTACACCACGACTGCCAGCGTGCAACCACAGCACTCCAAGCGCTAAAACAACAAGTCGTGATGTAATGCCCTCGCGGCCAATACCGCTAAAAGCGATGAGCTCTGGGGAGCGGGCTCCCTCTGTACTGTATCAGCTTAGCGCTTCCAACTGCTCTGTGAAAACAATTACAATTAGACATCTGTGAATGTAGTTCAAATTTTCACACAATTCTCTCTTGACAATACACGGAACTCAAGTTATTCAAGTGTATCTCAAGGATTTGCACATACAGGACCTGCCCTTTCAAGAGAAACCAACAGGTTAACTCTCAGACTCCAACGAGGACAATTAGCATAGAACAGCATGTAAGATAGACGTTTTCTCCTGTCCTATGCTTTGAGGTCTTCCCTCGCCCTTCAACCTGCTGCAGTATTTGAAAGTTAAGATTAAGTTGGAAAGACTCAGCATGCATTGGTAGACCAGTGTTGGGATCATGGCTTGAATGAATCTAGCTTTTGTCAAATGTACATCAAAAGTAGTTTTTTGTGCATTTCAGCTAACCCAGTGGAGGCTAGCTAACCCAGTGCAGGCTAGCTAACCCAGTGGAGGCTAGCTAACCCATTGCAGGCTAGCTAACCCAGTGCAGGCTAGCTAACCCAGTGCAGGCTAGCTAACCCAGTGCAGGCTGGAGGCTGATGTGTGGGGATTTAAAGTCGGCCAGGCAGAACACCCTGGAAGGGGAGCTCAGAAGGTGGGCTATGCTACATCAGGCTCTAGTTCCCGGTGGTCCTATAGAGCCAGATAAATAGGCTGAGCTGATTGCTTTATTGCTCTGCAGAAACCCTAAAGCAAGCAGCCATTCACAGATAAACATGTCTAATCCCACTAAAAACACATCCCTCATGTCTGTCAGATATCTGCGAAACGAATCTGCAAATCTGTCAAAGAGGAATGGTGACAAAATGGATGCCAGTTGAGGATTACAAGATCAGTGTTCAAAATCCCTTTTCCTCCAAGTTCTTCTGCAAAGCTGATTGTATCTGGGCAATTACTCAATAATAGTTTATTGGGGCTTTCAAGGCTAATCCTATACTATGTACATTAACACTGACTATGATGTTTGATTTGCTCAGACTTTGCACAGTGCCAGTTTTACATCTAATGACTATAGCAGCTCTAGCGCTAGGAATGGCAAAGCCATTCCCCCAAGGAAGAAGGCAAGTGGGTGAGAGAGTGTGGAAGAAGGAGGGTGGAATGATGCTGGCCTTGGGGTGAGCTGTAGCGTGATGTACATGAGGAATTGTTGGAGTCCTCCTACCTACCGGGAGACATTTCAATCATGCCAGGTCTGCATCCCAAATGGCGCCCTATCACCCAGTGATGACAGGGTTCCCATAAGGCTCTGGTCAAAAGTAGTGCACTAAAAAGGGAGTAGGTGGCGTTTGAGATGCAGCCCAGGAAATGATTAGTGATGAATAGCATTATTCAAATGAAACCTGCGGTCTGTCTGGGTTCAGGTCTGCTGAGCGGTCCCTACATGATGATTTGTATCTCAGTTCATTTCGGGTCCATATCAGTAGAATAGGACAGATATTCCTGATATTGGCTAACTCTGCACACCAGATGGATGGAGGCATGGCGATGCATGGGGCCCTCTCTTCCCCTTCCAACTCCTTCCATCTATATTGTGGTGGGAGTCTGCTCAGCCATCCAGAGCTGGTGTTTGTGCTGTGTAGCTAGGTCAGTGGAGTCTGGTGTTTGTCCTGTCTTACTACAGCTAGGTCAGTGGAGTCTGGTGTTTGTCCAGACTTACTATAGCTAGGTCAGTGGAGTCTGGTGTTTGTCCTGTCTTACTGTAGCTAGGCCAGCTCCCCCAGTGCAGTGTTCTCTAAACCTGTCCTGTCTTACTGTAGCTAGGTCAGCTCCTCCAGTGCAGTGCTCTCTAATCCTGTCCTGTCTTACTGTAGCTAGGTCAGCTCCTCCAGTGCAGTGCTCTCTAATCCTGTCCTGTCTTACTGTAGCTAGGCCAGCTCCCGCAGTGCAGTGCTCTCTAAACCTGTCCTGTCTTACTGTAGCTAGGTCAGCTCCTCCAGTGCAGTGCTCTCTAATCCTGTCCTGTTTTACTGTAGCTAGGTCAGCTCCTCCAGTGCAGTGCTCTCTAATCCTGTCCCGTCTTACTGTAGCTAGGTCAGCTCATCCAGTGCAGTGCTCTCTAATCCTGTCCTGTCTTACTGTAGCTAGGTCAGCTCCTCCAGTGCAGTGCTCTCTAATCCTGTCCTGTCTTACAGGAGCTAGGTCAGCTCCTCCAGTGCAGTGCTCTCTAATCCTGTCCTGTTTTACTGTAGCTAGGTCAGCTCCTCCAGTGCAGTGCTCTCTAATCCTGTCCTGTCTTACTGTAGCTAGGCCAGCTCCTCCAGTGCAGTGCTCTCTAGTCCTGTCCTGTCTTACTGTAGCTAGGTCAGCTCCTCCAGTGCAGTGCTCTCTAATCCTGTCCTGTCTTACTGTAGCTACGTCCAGAGTGGTATACAGTTGAAGAAGGAAGTTTACATACACCTTAGCCAAATACATTTAAACTCCCGTTTTTTCACAATTCCTGACATTTAATCCAAGTAAAAATTCCCTGTTTTAGGTCAGTTAGGATCACTACTTTATTTTAAGAATGTGAAATGTCAGAATAATAGTAGAAAGAATAATTTATTTCAGCTTTTATTTCTTTCATCACATTCCCAGTGGGTCAGAAGTTTACGAACACTCAATTAGTATTTGGTAGCATTGCCTTTACATTTTTTAACTTGGATCAATTTTTTGGGGTTGCCTTCTACAAGATTCTCACAATAAATTGGGTGAATTTTGGCCCATTCCTCCTGACAGAGCTGGTGTAACTGACTCAGGTTTGTAGGCCTCCTTGATCGCACACGCTTCTTTTCAGTTCTGCCCAGACATTTTCTATAGGATTGAGGTCAGGGCTTTGTGATGGCCACTCCAATACCTTGACTTTGTTGTCCTTAAGCCATTTTGCCACAACTTTGGAAGTATGCTTGGGGTCATTGTCCATTTGGAAGACCCATTTGCGACCAAGCTTTAACTTCCTGACTCTTGAGATGTTTCTTCAATATATCCACATTATTTTTTCCCCTCATGATGCCATCTATTTTGTGAAGTGCACGAGTCCCTCCTGCAGCAAAGCACCCCCACAAAATGATGCTGCCACCCCCGTGCTTCATGGTTGGGATGATGTTCTTCGACCTGCAAGCCTCCTCCTTTTTCCACCAAACACAACGATGGTCATTATGGCCAGTTCTATTTTTGTTTCATCAGACCAGAGGACATTTCTCCAAAAAGTATGATCTTTGTCCCCATGTGCAGTTGCAAACCGTAGTACGGCTTTTTCTATGGTGGTTTTGGTGCAGTGGCTTCTTCCTTGCTGAGCAGGCTTTCAATTTATGTCAATAAGGGACTCGTTTTACTGCGAATACAGATACTTTTGTACCTGTTTCCTCCAGCATCTTCACAAGGTCCTTTGCTGTTGTTCTGGGATTGATTTGTACTTTTCACACCAAAGTACGTTCATCTCTAGGAGACAGATCGCATCTTCTTCCTGAGTGGTATGATGGCTGCTTGATCCCATGGTGTTTATACTTGCATACTATTGTTTGTACAGATGAACGTGGTACCTTCAGGCGTTTGGAAACTGCTCCCGAGGATGAACCAGACTTGTGGAGGTCTACAACTGTTTTTCTGAGGTTGATTTATTTGTATTTTCTCATGATGTCAAGCAATGAGGCACTGAGTTTGAAGGTAGGCCTTGAAATACATCCACAGGTACACCTCCAGTGGACTCAAATTATGTCAATTAGCCTATCAGAAGCTTCTCACGCCATGACATATTTTTTCTGGAATTTTCCAAGCTGTTTAAAGGCACAGTCAACTTAGTGTATGTAAACTTCTGATCCACTGGAATTGTGATACAGTTAATTATAAATGAAATAATCTGTCTGTAAACAATTGTTGGAAAAATTACTTCTGTTATGCACAAAGTAGATATCCTAACCGACTTGCCAAGACTATAGTTTGTTAACAAGAAATTTGTGGAGTGGTTGAAAGTTTTAAAGTTTTAATGACTCCAACCTAAGTGTATGTAAACTTCCAACTTCAACTGCATATGTAGATATATGAATATGGTTCTGGCTAGGTCCGTTTCCTCAGTACAGTGTTCTCTAAGCCTGTCCTGTCCTACACTAGCTAGGCCTGTTCTAGGTCCATTACAACCTGTTCTTTGTCTCTAGGCCTGTCCTGTCCTACTGTAGCTAGGCCTGTTCTAGGTCCATTACAACCTGTTCTTTGTCTCTAAGCCTGTCCTGTCCTACTGTAGCTAGGCCTGTTCTAAGTCCATTACAACCTGTTCTTTGTCTCTAAGCCTGTCCTGTCCTACACTAGCTAGGCCTGTTCTAAGTCCATTACAACCTGTTCTTTGTCTCTAAGCCTGTCCTGTCCTACTGTAACTAGGCCTGTCCTGTCCTACACTAGCTAGGCCTGTTCTAGGTCCATTACAACCTGTTCTTTGTCTCTAGGCCTGTCCTGTCCTACTGTAGCTAGGCCTGTTCTAGGTCCATTACAACCTGTTCTTTGTCTCTAAGCCTGTCCTGTCCTACTGTAGCTAGGCCTGTTCCTTGGTCCATTACAACCTGTACTTTGTCTCTAAGCCTGTCCTGTCCTACTGTAGCTAGGCCTGTTCTAAGTCCATTACAACCTGTTCTTTGTCTCTAGGCCTGTCCTGTCCTACTGTAGCTAGGCCTGTTCTAAGTCCATTACAACCTGTAATTGGTCTCTAAGCCTGTCCTGTCCTACTGTAACTAGGCCTGTTCTAGGTCCATTACAACCTGTACTTGGTCTCTAAGCCTGTCCTGTCCTACACTAGCTAGGCCTGTTCTAGGTCCATTACAACATGTTCTTTGTCTCTATGCCTGGTCCTGAGGGTCTAATAAATATGGATCAAAGTAATGGCTGTAACAGATGCTACACGTGTAATTCCTGTGTTTGTGCAGGTAGCTAGTAGTGGGATCAGGCTATGGAGAAAAAGACCATATCCTGCTTTAGCAGCCTTCTGTTCCACCTTGCCTTTGGCTACATGCCATTCCATAATCTCTTATCCCCATTTAGCAGTAATGGTTCCTCCTCATGTACAGACCGTGGATGATATGCAGACATCAGAGATATTATGGTTCGTCATGGATCTGTTTTGGTTTGAATATTTAGTGGTTTCACATCTGTGGCTATAACATAATGTCGTCAGATCAAACTTTAGATGACTGAATGTTGGATCTGACTTGACCCAAAGAGGATATGCCTTGGTTTTAAAGGATCTGTTTCGTGAGTTTTGTCCTGATGTACAACAGCGAATACAATTCTTTGTTTGGTTTCAAATAAAAATAATTTTATTTGGGAAGTCGAAGACTATTCAGTTTTAAATTGTTGGATGGAGTTAACAGAGTAAGTTACTATCACAAGTTCAGGATAGGAATAGTTTGAGGTTTTCCTGTCACTCCGTTGACATCAAATACATCATTGTAAATAAGCATTTGTTCTTAACTGATTTGCCTAGCTAAATCTAGGTTACATTAAAACAATTACAGAATAATGTGTTGAGTAACTATCAGACCTATTACTTATTGGCCACTGCTATAGCATTTTGTCCAAACCAGGATGCTTGTTTGTTCTTAAGGGAACCATTTTCAATCGGTTATTTTACTTTCAATATGACTCAATATCATTAGATTATGCGGTTTGGACATATTAGGAAATCTTTAATTCACTATTTTTGCAATATTGATGAGTCACTGTCTGACTTTGGCAGGATTTTGACTGTGTTTTTATTGATTATGACATCACTTTTGGGAATGGAAAAATCTTGTCAGGCGGTTCTCTCACTAAATGTCACTCTAATGCAGAACATGACATCAGGCTCCGTCTTTAGGCAGTGTAAAATAGATACAAATGGACCATACAGTATCATATACTCCCCATGGCAATACATTCATGGTAATATATTTGAAGAGGTAGATTCTAGTTGATTCCTGGCAACACAGATTAAATCCCTGGCCCTGCAGGTGAAGGGAAGAGAGGAATTCCAGGCTCAGATTGAGATGATCGTTTTGGGCTGCTGGATCCTGGATTTTAGAGGGGAGGGGGAACGGGGGCTTGCCTGGTACCCATAAACCTGCTCTGCTCTGCTTAGTCAGAGGAAGCACACACACTGCTCCTTCACCGTCCAGCCCAGGCTCAGGCTGTGGTTTATACCTGTCATCATAGGAAATACCTAGAGCCGTACTGTACAGGATAGGATGTAGCAGCCTTCCAGTAACTCAGTACTGAGCCCATCACTTCAGACACAGGTTTCTCCTGTTCGTTACAGAAAGTAACTCCCACACATATGATTCCATCTTGACATCGTTTATTGTCCGTTTTCCCTGACTAGGGGAATCTCACAGCCCTGGTTGTAATCTATGCAACCAGGGACTGGAGTTTTTCCTGGTCAGATCACATGGTCAGGGAAAACTCCTGGCCCTAGCCACTCCCTCCTAATGGTGTCAATTAAACAATTGAAAGTCGGTTAAATTTGCAATACTGTTAAGAGGTCATTCAAGTGCAAAGACAACAGCTTTTATGTTTGCTTGGTAATTGGAACCACACATGCTGATGATTAAATCACACTGGCATGTTATTACTGTCATAGTGGTCAGGAGGATTTCCTGTGCCTGCTTGTGGTGTGGCAATACTGTTCCATGACCATCCCTCAGTCATACATTCACCTTCCTGTGCCCGTGGCAGTGCATTCCACTAACAGCAGAGATACGTCCAAAAAATGAACTTTGGCTGAGGTTTTATGTGTTACATTTTGAACATTCTTGTATCCGGACTGTATGTCTGTCCGAGCGGTCATTCATATCCTGTGACTTCCAACTTTCACCGCATGAACCCTAGTCAACAGTGGTCAATGTAAGTGTCATCAGTGGGATTGCTTGGCAGAGTTCTAAACTGCATGGAACAAATGAAAGTGGTGTGTTTTGTGGTGGACATGATTCATTTTAAGCATTTTACTGCAGTGGGCTAAATCAAGGGTACACAGTGTTTCTTGGTAGTCTTAAACAAATCTACTTTGAAACAAATTATACACCTCACACACATGGTTATGGGCTTAAAAAAAAGAAGACACCTGTACCATGTCAGATATAGAGTTGAAACGTATTACATTTTGAGTGTGCATCCGAATAATATACTTTATATACATCAAAATAGACTGAAATATAACACAACTGTTTGACATAGAAACACCGGAATTATTGGCGTGATTTAAAAACAAAAGTGTATTAATTATGAAAAATAATAATAACAGTCCACCCATGAGGCCACTAGGTCATTTGACTGCAGGAAAGGACGACCTACCGAATGTTCTGCCTTTCTACTGTACTATACTGTCAAGTGTCTACTGCCTGGTGGATGCATTCCACTGTGGATCCTTACTCTGTGTTTCCATATTGGTCTTCTGTACTCTGTGCTCCCAAGTCAATAGTAAAACAACAATGGGTTATATTTCTAGTCAAGCGGAATGTTTAGTTGGAGATTCATTGTTTGCCTTTGTCTTACTTAAAATTGATTTAAGACGTCAGATGCCTCTTTCCCTAGCGAAAGAATGTGAGGGTGGACCAAGGTGTGAATAAGCTTACACACGCACGCACGCGCACGCACGCACACACACACACACACACACACACACACACACACACACACACACACACACACACACACACACACACACACACACACACACACACACACACACACACACACACACACACACACACACACACACACACACACACACACACACACACACACACACACACAGTGTCTATTGTTTCTGGTAGGAAACAGACCATTGCGTGGCGTGTTATCTCTAGAACCATTGACAACTAACACATGAAAGGAGTCTAATACAATAGTCTTGTTCAGGCTTTCTCTGGTGTTTCCTGAATAAATCAAGGGGAAAATGGCCGCTTCCTACAAGGAATTGAATTCTACCTCTTCAACTGATACTTTGATGAGGAGGCAGTGCTCGGGAGAGAGATGTTGCATGTCTAGAGGACCAGAGTTGAGCACCACCCGCTGCACAGGCGGTACACTATAGATTCCAATATATGAACGACTCTAAGGTTCCACTTTCACCTGATAGAAAGGTCAAGCTCTTTCTCTCTTTGTTTCTGGATAATGTCAATTACAGAGGAGCTGAGGTCGTATTGTTGGCGATACAGGAGTAAAAGATGGAACTGCTGTTCCATCCCGTTATCTGCTCTGCCTTGTTTATTAAGTCATGACATCTGATATCAAATCCAAGGCTTGAACCGGTGTCCTTGGAGGGTATCAGAGTCCAACAAGCATTCACCGGACTGAATAATACAACCAGTATGTTTACAATCTGTCAATTGTCTGCGAACTGCAAAGCACGTCCCATTTCAGTTCAACCCTCTTCCTTATCGTTTGGGTGAAATGTTTGCAAACAGCGCAAGGCTCATCTTCGAAGACAAGATGAACTAGACATATCAACATATTATTAAGTAATCTTCTCTGGAAACAACTCAACTAGGGAAAACATAATGGTTCATGTCTTTGTTGAATTTGCCTATCCTGTCGACGTGTTTTAAAACACTCAACATCCCACAAGCTTTAAGGCAAACATATGTCATGTGTATTTATAATTTATCATGCTCTCCAAGCCAAGCATTTAAGAGACGTGTTCTCTGTAAATTAGAGTCAAGAACCTTACACATCCATGGTTGTCAGCACAGAATAAAATGTAATGTCTATTTAATAATCCCAGCTCGGTCTTGGATAATAAACTATGATGAATTACCCAGATAGATTCTGTCCGAAATTTAAAAAAACCTTTATCCTCCCCTTTTTTTCTTACTTTCGCTTTTTGACACCTTGAAGGGAGACGAATGTGAGGGAGGGAGGTTTTCTCTTTCTTTCTCTCTCTTTTTCGGTTATCATCGGGGGTGATCAGTCATGACTCATGAGGGTCACTGGGCATGTTTCCTGGAATGTTCCAGGCAGCAGTATCACTTTTCATCGGTGACTCCTGTACACTCTGTTAGACAGTGCTCATGTTTTCACACTTTGCAAACTCGTATCCCCCAAGGAGTGGCTGGGTGGAGGGAGGGTTACGTGAGAGGGGGAGGCACGGCTGCACGATGAAACGTTCTCGCTGCGGACGCTGCTTCAGCTCAAGATCTCAACTCCCGGGCCGCGTTTAACACCCTGCTCGGCTTACTGAGTAAGCAGCCTGTCAATTGTTTGGCCGGTGAGGGACGGCCGGGTGCTGAAGGTGTCCTAGACGATTCGGATACAGATGTCTTCCAGGGGTTGGTTGTACTGTTGAAGGAGAACAGGTCATTAGCTATAGTAGTGCCTCCCTACCCGTTCAGACAGTATTGGCCTGCCTCTCCCCTGTGTAGACACCCCGAAGGCGTAACCGATACGTGTTGGTGTATTTTAATCATGTCTTAGCCCGTACGTTAAAGGATTCTTTCATCGTTCACTCCGCACCTATTTGCGGATATCATTTTAATTTATTTTTCATTTCAATACTGGTCTGTGGTTTGATACAACTGATAAAGGCGGCGCAATACAAAGGGATTCTCAGCATTGAATGAGAATTATGTTTTGGAATGAATAGTAAAACTAACACAGTCAGTCGATTGAACTGATTCATGGCAGATCAACAAGTACAGGAGCCTACTAAGGCCTGGTTTGCAGTCCGTGAATGAATGAGTGGCTGATTGTTCAAAGAGCTTACATACGGTGTGGCAGGTAGCCTAGCGGTTAAGAGCATTGGGCCAGTAACTGAAACGTTGCTGGTTCGAATCCCCGAGCCAATTGGGTGAAGCATCTGTCGATGTGCCCTTGAGCAAGGTACTTAACCCGAGCTGCTCCAGTAAGTCACTCTGGATAAGACTGTATGTAAAATGCATATCACCTGATTTCACTGCATCTTTGTTGGCCGTCAGGACAGGAAATGCTTTTACCAATGCAATTGAAATGGTTTAATCCAAAAGACCAGCACACAGCAGAACCCAAACTATATCAACCAATGAAAAGGCTCAATATTTATTGCACTTTCTAGGGGGTTAGTGGCATGTCTATGTCCGTGAGCCAAAACCATCACCATGAAATTCCTTTCTAAACACTCTTCCTCCTCCTAACAAATAACAATAAGATCTAAGTCAATTCATCAGATCATAATATTGTCTCCGACTGAGTTGACTCTGGTAACACAGTTCATCGTGAACCCTGTCTGTATCATTCACCACACTATTGTGGGAGGTCTCCTCAAACCAAACAACCTTCATGTCTTCTCCCCAGTCCTTAATGTGTGATAACGGTACCAGTACATCAGTCCTTATAGGGTCTCTCTGTTCTTTCCATCCAGGAGCCGTCGGAGCCAGACCTTGAGCAGCAGCTGCGCTCCGTGGCCAGTGTTGAGGAACTGATGAGGATAGTGTACCCTAACTACTACAGAGTGCTCAGTTGCCGGTCGAAGCGGGGCGCACGCTTCCCCCTGAGAGGGGAACACACAGCCACGGAAACGCGGTTGCGCAGCGAACTGCCGGCGTACGCTGGTGCTCCCTTCAACCCTGACACACTGAAAAGTAAGTGTCTGTTTTCAGGAGATGCTTTTTTCTGTCACTGTTTGGCCTGTCTAGATTTGTTGGGTGTTGACCAACTGACCTTGTAGGATAGTATCACTTGACTATAACAAACAATTAGATCAGTGCTTAGTTTTAGCAAACAAATTTATATCACCTAAAAAATAAAAGACATTTGATTGGCCACTTGCCTTGACTGACGTCAATACAGGAAGTGCAATATAATACATGGTTTGTCGAATGATGATGTCATTTTAATGCTCTGGTCTTCCTGTCTGATTTTCTCAACGTGCATCCAACAGGTATTGAGTCAGAGTGGAAAAAGACCCAGTGCATGCCACGAGAAGTTTGTTTAGATGTGGGGAAAGAGTTTGGGGCGGCTACAAACACCTTCTATAAACCACCCTGCGTGTCTGTCTACAGATGTGGGGGCTGCTGCAACAGCGAGGCGCATCAGTGTTTGAACATCAGCACCTCCTACATCAGCAAGACGGTGAGTTACACACAGTCTGGGGGACCGCAAGAGGGAGGGGTGGACTGTGGTGTGTGTGTGTGGGTGTGCGTGCGTGCGTGCGTGCGTGCGTGTGTGTGCGTGTGTGTTGGCTAGTATGTTGGAGTGGGGTTCTTAAACAGCGGCGGTACTCAACTTCAGTCCTCACAGGCCACAGTATCGTCAGGTTTGCTTTGTCCCCAGGGGCTTAATCAATCTTATCAAAGTCATTGATTGACCACAGATCATCATTTTACTAGTTGAATGGCAAGACCTGAAAGCCGTTAGACACACAGGCCCCTGAGGACTGGAGTTGGGTTAAAGCCTCGCTTCATATGATTTAGAAATGGTTTAGTTGATTTGCATGAAAATGCCAAAACAACGCATTGTTTTTACCGAGTGTGATCTGTGGAAATTCCGATGACGTATTGGATGTACTCTGATGTGCTTATAGCTTCTTTAAAGCCTGCGCTTAGTTTTTCTCTACTAGACTGAGGGGAGTGAGAGGTTCATTCTCAGTGTCCCACCTTGATTCAGGGGGTAAACGGCAGGCAGGGGAGGGGGTCTTCCGCGAGGTTGTGTGTGTTGGAGTTATTAGCGGCTAGGCCTCTTTTAATTGTCCACTTATTTTGGGTGGGCTGATCCCAGCCTGGCTGTTCTGAGTCTGTGTGATTTAAAGCATGACACGCTCACAGTCAGGGGTTTGAGTTTGAGTCCTCCTGGTCAAGGCCATAACATCTCAACTGTTGTTAGACTGCTAATGTTGCCATGGAGACTTACCACAGCCTCTGTAAGTGTAGCTCAATGACCTACGTGACTTAATCCTGGTCACCCCTGGAAAGGGCTTTTCCTATAATATTTACTGCCCTAACACATTTTTTTTGTATAGTATTAACATGGACCATCAATATATTTGAATCTCTATTTTAGGGGATCAGAAAAAAAATACTGTAATAGTTGAGCAATTGTTTTCGTGCAAATCAACAGTGTAGTGTTTTTTATGGCCAGTGAACTAGACTCATAAGGCCCTGAGATGTGATCTGCTGTGGGGGGGGGGGGTTCTGCTCGGTGTGGTACAGTAACTGATGTCTCTGTTTATGCTGTGTTTGCGTCAGAGAATAAGTATGTGTCAACATTCAAGGAGACACTGGGGGAGCATAGATGTTAGATTAGCACTCGTCTGTACAATTCAGTTGAGTGCTGGTGTGCCCTGATCTATGCAGATAAAGCACATGTTCTCCATCCAAAGGGTTCTATATTTCTACATAGCTCTCATTAGCAAGATGCAGGGCACCAAGAATGAAATTGAAACCTGCAGTTCAATAACACAGCTAAGTAATATAGCCTACATGTGTTTGGTAACGTAACTACTTGTTAAACATTGGCGGTTGGATACAAACTAAGTTTGATTGGATTCAGATTGAAAATTGAAGCATGTATTTTCCATGCTATTCTGTACATACAGATTTGATTGATAACAAGCCCAACTACAGCTCCCATGACTCTTTGATAGGCTTACTTGGAGACTCATAGCTAAACCACTGACTCATGTTACTACTGGGTAATAATAATAATAATAAATGCTAGCTTGTTGTGTCTACTCCCCCTGACATCACCCACAACCTTTGGATTATCAGTCGGTCTGTAGCCAGGCAGGCTAGTCTGTGGCCAGGCGGATTGGTCTGTGGACAGGTGGGTTGGTCTGTGGCCAGGCGGGTTTGTCTGTGGCCAGGCGGATTAGTCTGTGGCCAGGCGGGTTTGTCTGTGGCCAGGCGGATTAGTCTGTAGCCAGGCGGGTTTGTCTGTGGCCAGGCGGGTTGGTCTGTAGCCAGGCGGATTAGTCTGTAGCCAGGCTGGTTTGTCTGTGGCCAGGCGGGTTGGTCTGTAGCCAGGCGGGTTGGTCTGTGGCCAGGCGGATTAGTCTGTAGCCAGGCGGGTTGGTCTGTAGCCAGGCGGGTTGGTCTGTGGCCAGGCGGGTTGGTCTGTAGCCAGGCGGGTTGGTCTGTAGCCAGGCGGGTTGGTCTGTGGCCAGGCAGGTTGGCCTGTGGCCAGGCGGGTTGGTCTGTGGCCAGGCGGGTTGGTCTGTAGCCAAACGGATTTGTCTGTAGCCAGGCGGATTTGTCTGTAGCCAGGCGGATTTGACTGTGAACAGGTGGGTTAGTCTGTAGCCAGACAGATTTGTCTGTGGCCAGGCGGGTTAGTCTGTAGCCAGACAGATTTGTCTGTGGACAGGTGGGTTGGTCTGTGGACAGGTGGGTTGGTCTGAAGCCAGGCGGGTTTGTCTGTAGCCAGACGGGTTTGTCTGTAGCCAGGCGGGTTTGTCTGTGGACTGGTGGGTTGGTCTGTAGGCCTACTGTTTGATTTCCACTACCAGAACTAATGCCCAATCAAAAGTCTCTCTAGATACCTCAAATTTTATGCCCACCTTATTTAATGCTTACCAACTCATGTGTTTGGCAGGTCCGGCAGTCAGACAGATTAACTCGCTGAATAGTTAAAATGAACTTAATTAATAAACAGTTTACCTGACTTACCTGCATGATACCTGCAGTATCATGGCGCCGACAGAGATGGTCTCGTCGCTTCAGGTCCTTAAAAAACTATGCAGTAAATCGTTTTTTATGTATTATTTCTTACATTGTTAGCCCAGAAAATCTCAAGCGTGATGTTGTACCCACTGTGACTATTAAAACCATCTCTAACAAGAAACTGTGGATTGATGGCAGCATTCGGAACAAAACTGAAAGCACAAACCACCGCATTAAATCATGGCAAGGTGACTGGAAACGTGACCGAATACAAACAGTGTATCTATTCCCTCTGCAAGGCAATCAAACAAGCAAAGCATCAGTATAGAAACAAAGTAGTCGCAATTCAACGGCTCAGACACGAGACGTATGTGGCAGGGTCTACAGTCAATCGCGGATTACAAAAAGAAAACCAGCCTCGTCGCGGGCATCGACGTCTTGCTCCCAGACAAATTAAACAACTTCTTTGCTCGCTTTGAGGACAATACAGTGCCACTGACATGGCCCACTATCAAAGCCTGTGGGCTCTCCTTCACCGTGGCCGACGTGAGTAAAACATTTAAACGTGTTAACCCTCGCAAAGCTGCCGGCCCAGACGGCATCCCTAGCCGCGCCCTCAGACCAGCTAGCTGGTGTGTTTACGGACATATACAATCAATCCCTATCCCAGTCTGCTGTGCCCACATGCTCCAAGATGGCCACCTGTTCCTGTTCCCAAGAAAGCTAAGGTAACTGAACTAAATGACTATTGCCCTGAAGCACTCACTTTTGTCATCATGAAGTGCTTTGAGAGACTAGTCAAGGATCATATCACCTCCACCATACCTGATACCCTAGATCCACTCCAATTTACTTACCGCCCCAATAGTTCCACAGACGACGCAATCGCCATCACACTGCACACTGCCTTATCCCATCTGGACAAGAGGAATACCTACTGTATGTAAGAATGCTGTTCATTGACTACAGCTCAGCATTTAACACCATAGTACCCTCCAAACTCATCATTAAGCTCGAGACCCTGGGTCTCGACCCCGCCATGTGCAACTGGGTCCTGGACTTTCTGACGGGCCACGCCCAGATGGTGAGGGTAGGAAATAACATCTCCAGCCTGCTAATCCTCAACAATGGGGCACCACTACAGTGCATGCTCAGCCCTCTCCTATACTCCCTGTTCACCCATGACTGCGTAGCCATGCACACTTCCAACTCAATCATCAAGTTTGCAGACGACACTACAGTGGTAGGCTTGATTACCAACAACGACGGGACGGCCTACAGGAAGAAGTGAGGGCCCTTGTAGTGTGGTGTCAGGAAAATAACCTCACACTCAACGTTAACAAAACAAAGGAGATGATTGTGGACTTCAGGAAACAGCAGAGGGAGCACCCCCCCATCCACATTGACAGGACAGTAGTAGAGAAGGTGGAACATTTCAAGTTCCACAGTGTACACATCACAGACAAACTGAAATGGTCCACCCATACAGACAGTGTGGTGAAGAAGGTGCAATAGCGCCCTTCAACCTCAGGAGACTGAATAAATTTGGCTTGTCATCGAAAACACTCACAAACTTTTACAGATGTACAATCGATAGCATCCTGTCCTGTCGGGCTGTATCACCTCCTGTTATGGCAACTGCTCCGCCCAGAGGCTCTCCAGAGGGTAGTGCGGTCCGCACAACGCATCACCGAGGGCCAACTACCTGCCCTCCAGGACACCTACAGCACCCTATGTCACAGAAAGGCCAAAAAGATCATCGAGGACAACAACCACCCGAGCAACTGCCTGTTCACCCCGCTGTCATCTATAAGGCGAGGTCAGAACAGGTGCGTCAAAGCTGGGACAGAGAGACTGAAAAACAGCTTTGATCTCAAGGCCATCAGACTGTTAAACAGCCATCACTAACATTGAGTGGCTGCTGCCAACATACAGACTCAAATCTCTTGCCACTTTTATAAATGTAATTAATTGATTTAATAAATGTATCACTAGTCACTTTAAACAACGGCACTTTAATAATGTCTACATATCCTACATTATCCATCTTATATGTATATACTGCATTCTATAACATCTACCGTATCTTGCCTATGCCGCACGGTCATCGATCCTACATATATTTATATGTACAGTTGGAAGTTTACAGAAGTTTACATACACTTATGTTGCAGTCATTAAAACTTGTTTTTCAACCACTCCACAAATTTCTATAGTTCTGGCAAGTCGGTTAGGAAATCTACTTTGTGCATGACACAAGTACTTTTTCCAACATTTGATTACAGACAGATTATTTCACTTATAATTCACTGCATCACAATTCCAGTGGGTCAGAATTTTACATACACTAAGTTGACTGTGACTTTAAACAGCTTGGAAAATTCCCGAAAATTATGTCATGGCTTTTGAAGCTTCTGATAGGCTAATTGACATTATATGAGTCAATTGGAGGTGTACCTGTGGATGTATTTCAAGGCCTAGCTTCAAACTCAGTGCCTCTTTGCTTGACATCATGGGAAAGTCAAAATAAATCATTCAAGACCTCAGAAAATAAATTGTAGACGTCCACAAGTCTGGTTCATCCTTGGGATGCCATCCTTTCCAAACGCCTGAAGGTACCATGTTCACCTGTACAAACAATAGTACGCAAGTATAAACACCATGGGACCACGCAGCCGTCATACCGCTCAGGAAGGAGACGTGTTCTGTCTCCTAGAGATGAATGTACTTTGGTGTGAAAAGTGCAAATCAATCCCAGAACAACAGCAAAGGACCTTGTGAAGATGCTGGAGGAAACAGGTACAAAAGTATCTACATCCACATTAAAACAAATCCTATATCGACATAACCTGAAAGGCAACTCAGCAAGGAAGAAGCCACTGCTCCAAAACTGCCATAAAAAAGCCAGACTACGGTTTGCAACTGCACATGGGGACAAAGATCATACTTTTTGGAGAAATGTCCTCTGGTCTGATGACACAAAACAAGAACTGTTTGGCCACAAGGATCATCGTTATGTTTGGAGGAAAATGGGGGAGGCTTGCAAGCTGAAGAACACCATCCCAACTGTGAAGCACGGGGGTGGCAGCATCATGTTGTGGGGGTGCTTTGCTGCAGGAGGGACTGGTGCACTTCACAAGTAGATAGCATCATGAGGGAAAAAATGATGTGGATATATTGAAGCAACATCTCAAGCTTGGTCACAAATGGGTCTTCCAAATGGACAATGACCCGAAGCATACTTCCAAAGTTGTGACAAAATGGCTTAAGGACAACAAAGTCAAAGTATTGGAGTGGCCATCACAAAGCCTGGACACCCTTCCTATAGAGAATTTGTGGGCAAAACTTTAAAAGCGTGTGCGATCAAGGAGGCCTACAAACCTGAGTCAGTTACACCAGCTCTGTCAGGAGGATTGGGCCAAATCTCACCCAATTTATTGTGGGAAGCTTGTGGAAGGCTACCCGAAACGCTTGACCCAAGTTTAACAATTTAAAGGCAATGCTACCAAATACTAATTGTGTGTATGTAACTTTCTGACCAATTGGGAATGTGATGAAAGAAATTAAACCTGAAATAAATCATTCTCTCTACTCTTATTCTGACATTTCACACTCTTAAAATAAAGTGGTGATCCTAACTGACCTAAGACAGGGACATTTTTACTAGGATTAAATGTCAGGAATTGTGAAAAACTGAGTTTAAATGTATTTGGCTAAAGTGTATGGAAACTTCCGACTTCAAGTGTACATATTCCCATTCATCCCTTTACATTTGTGTGTATAAGGTAGTCTTTGTGAAATGTGTTAGATTACTTGTTAGATATTACTGCACGGTCGGTACTGGAAGCACAAGCATTTCGCTACACTCGCATTAACATCTGCTAACCATGTGTATGTGACCAATAACATTTAACTTTATTTAATTTGAGCATCGCTAGTTGATTTTACGGATAGTTGATTTTAAGCATTTCTTTCCTCTACCCTCAATGAACTATTCTGTGGGTACAGTGGGAGTGTTCTTTAAGACAGCTCTTTGGTAGTGCTCACTTCCTTTCCCCAGATGTGAGTAGTCCATTGTTAGGTACAGTACATCAAGACGCCTTAAGGAATTTCTCTCATGTACGTTGCCAGCCTAACGAGGGGTTATTGTGTTGTCTTTAGAGCGGTAGGGGGATGTGTGATGTAAGTGCATAAGCACGGCTGTAAGGAGCCGGATGTGGATGGGAAGGAGGGGCGGGTAGGGGAAGGTAGGGAAGCACCCCTCCCTGTCACCAGGGAGGACTTTCTGGGGTGACGTTAGGGCATGGGGGTTAGATCATCCCATTATTACAGTATTTTTGGTATTCCCGGGTATTCCCCTCACATATAAACCATTCCCAATCTCATCAATGTATTGGGATAAGGGTTGCAGTATTTATTGCGGGGGCATTTGTCAGGTTTTACCGCTTTCTTAAAAGGAAGCTGGAATGGCCTCCGCCAAAGCCCATGCCAAGGTGCTGAGACTAATCAGACTGGGCTGCCTTGGTAACATGTCTGCCAGGTAGAGGATCGGGGCGATTGCTTAGGTCAGTTTTAATCATCCAAAAGGACTATAGTCCTCATTGAGTGGCCTGTTATTTCTTTTTGAGTGAATGTGGACTGACTTGAAACGTTGAAGGGAAGAAAAAGTCTGTATTCAAGTCACAGAGACGTTTGTTTGCTATTCATGCTTTGGGGGCCAGTGGCCATTCAGAGACTCACTCTCAATCACTGCTTGAGTCTACTCTATTCCTCCCTATGCGGCCCTAGGACTGAGTAACCTCAATGAATAGTGTTTAATTGATCAGAAAGCTCCTGCCGACACTCATAAAAACATGCTCTCTTACCTCATTCCCTCTCTCATGGCTGCTATCCCATGCACTTCAATGTTGTCTGTAGTTGTGATTAGAGAGTTTATACACAGTGTGGTTGTGTGTCAGTGGTCTGTGAATTTAGAGTTGCACAACATGCCCCATTCTTAGCCCCACTTATCTGGTTGATTTTAGATTTCATCTTCAACCCTCAAATGGTTCTGACTAGAATGCTGCAAAGAAACTGTGGCAAAAGGTTGATCATCAAGTTTGGTTGCGCCGTGACATCAACTAGACAAATACAGGTCCTACAAAGTCCTATTATCTCTGACAGTTGCTTCATAATAGTTTTATTTTCTCTCATAACTGTCTGAAAACCACTACTCATTGTAATATATAATAATAATATATGCCATTTAGCAGACGCTTTTATCCAAAGCGACTTACAGTCATGTGTGCATACATTCTACGTATTGTAGTTTTCACCATTATGTTGACTAAAGAAAACTGTCTAAAAGTCCTACTATCTGTTACTTGACTCATTTTCTCTCTCTGTTTCTCCTAGCTGTTTGAAATCACAGTTTCCAGCAGTACAAATAACAACCTAGTGACGATCAGCTTTGCCAACCACACCCTGTGCAATTGTCTGTCCAAACTGGACGCCTACAGACAAGTACACTCCATCATACGACGATCTCTACCAGAGTAAGTGTTCCTTTTCTTAATCCAGTCCTCTAACTGAGCTATGTTGATCTGCTCCTACCCCTGTAGGAGTTAGGGGTAATAGTGATAGTAGGAGAGGTTCTGTAAAGTATCTTCTTATCTAGGCCTCTTCTAGTGCCTTTTTCTGGATTCCTAATCCAGTCTATGCCTTGTGTTTTCACATCCAGTACATTGGGTCCGTTGAATTAACTGCTAAAAGCGTTCTAGCAGATATCTGTCACAGGGACTTTTCCAAATGCCCAGAAAGTGAGGAGGCATTGTCCACCACAGGACAGGAAATACACTTCAAGAACAGTTTGCAAGATGTTGCGGATGTATTTAAGCCTGCAAAGAGCTCGTTCCCGCACCAAGAAACTTAGGATAGCGTCTCCGCTGTCAGCATGCTAACCAAAAGTCCTCAGTTCCAACAAACTCGCTCAGTTTTTCCAGTCAGTTCCTGGATTCTGGTTCTCTTTATTGGGAGTATATGTGGTGAAAGGGCTGTGTGTGTTTTGGATACAGTGGGAGGTTGCCTTATGTTGTACAGCAACAGTATTTTCCCTTGAACGGATATAGAGGTTCATATTGGCCAATTTAGTGTAGACACCTATTGTTCCTGTGCTGTGAAGGCTTCCTGTCAGTCTGTTGATGTAAGAGGTGCTACTACAGGAAATCCCAGCAGTGAACCGGGATTAACTTTCCATTTAGGCAGGGTAGTGCACTGTGGAGCATTATGGACTGAGTCCATAGTCACTACGTGGAATGCAGTGGCAGTAGTAGTAGTAGAAGCAGTAGCAGTAGTAGTAGCTGTAGTACTAGTAGTAGCAGTAGCACTAACAGTAGCGGTAGCACTTACAGTAGCAGTAACAGTGGTGATATAAGGAGCAGCAGGGTGGGGACGGCCTGTCAACACCCCAGGGAGAGGAGAGCAAGACCAGGGCTGCACAAGGCAAGCAAACAGGCTTAAGAGCAACACTCCATAAACACTTAGAATATACTATAGACAATGAGCTCATAGCTAAAAACTCAGGCCCAATGTATAACTCTGGAGCCTAGGTATACTCAACAAGGGCCCAGAGTTTGACCTGTTTCAGTTTACGTGTTCAGGAAAAACTCCTCGCCCCAAAATTGAATGGCTCATTTCAAACCGAAATAAGAAACTCGACACCAACCGACGTGTTCACTGGTCTTGTCATGTCATGTACTGTCAATTCATAGTCTCTAATGTGACACCATGTTTAGATCAATTGTAAATCTCTGTAAGTCTCATACGTGCGCTTTGTATACTAACAAGGGATCTTGCTCTCAATTTCTGCTCGGCATTGCACTGTTACAGTGCGAATAGTGTAAATGTTTATTGCCCTTGTGTCAACCCCACAGACTGAAGGATTAGCCTTTCGTCCATTCTTGACATGCGCCGGCATGCCGAGAAATGACTCATTCCCCAAGGTGAAAAACTCTCTTTTAAGCAAAGCAATGGCAATTGGAACACCATTGATCTGTAAGCCCTAATATTCTCCATGTCCTAAAGCTGTGGTGTTGTTGTGACCGACCAGGGAGGACAGTATTGCCAAGAGAGAGCTGCAGATCGATCCCAGATGAGAGACCTGCTACAGCCAGATCCAGGGCTGCTTTACAAATGGTACCCTATTCCTTTTATAGTGCTCTACTTTTGACCAGGGCCCATAGGGAATAGGGTGCAATTTGGGTTGGAGACAAGAAGTCCAAGTCGTGACTACCTGGCTGAAAGATCTATGGCAGGAAATGAGCCATGCTACAAGGCTGTTTTGCACGAGCCGTGTCATAGGGGCCAATCAATAGGATAGGTTGAAGCACAATGAATTACAATGTAGGTGTTTTTGGTATGGAAATGTTTATTTGTGTGTGATTAATGGATAGCATTACCTGACGTAGCAGGATAGCATTACCTGACGAATCTTACCTGACGTGACTAATTGAAATGCCTGGTCCTCTTTATGCCATTGCTGTTAATAAGAATGTGTTCTCAGTCAATTTACCTGGTAAAATAAGGATTAAGTCAAATAAGGCTGAGAGTCCATATTCAGGATGCCTATGATGTTATGACTTATCTGGCTGTGACATCACTACATATCAAATGATGGAATAAAGGTCTTTTTTCAGAGGGAATGAAGTTGACAAATGATCAGTGTTCGTCCCCTAAGACCCTGAGTTGGTCCTGGAGTTGTCAGAACTATCCTTCCAGAGAGAGTCAGCAGACCAGTTTATTATTATGTGATATTTTACAGCAGGGGAAGGGGAAAACGCATTATCCCTCGGCGAGTAAGATGCTCTCTCTCTCTCTCTTACATAACCAGGCTTCGCTCAGCGCTTCGCGTAAGAAAAAGCAGATATGTTCCTAAGGCGAGCAGAACTTTGTTATGCTAGAATGCATACTAAATTGCACCGTTTTTCCTTTGTAGTGCACTACTTTTGACCAGGGCCCATTTGGCTCTAATCAAAAGTAGTGCCCTATATAGGGAATAGGGTGCCATTTAGGACACATCCCTTGTGTTTTTCTTCTTTGCCTTGACACTAAGGGGTGTCTCTTTCCACCATTCCTTTCTGCCTGTAGCTCTAGTGGGGGTATGGTTACATAGCAGCAACAGTTTATGTTATGATTGCGGATATAGAGGCATTAAATCTGTATACAACATCTAAAAATGACCTAATGGAGTCTAGTCTAGACCAATCCATCCCCAGAATTATTCTGGATCACAGAAATAGGACCAAATTAAGCTGTGAGGGCATATAATAATTGATTAGTTTGGTCTGCGGATTCAGCTAGCTGCTAAAGACTGATACAGACCCGTGGGTCCAGTAGTAGAGCTCTGATCTTTCTCTGGTCTGTTTCTCTGCGGTTCTTTTCCACAGACCTTTACTCTTAACTGTTGTGAATGCTCAGGACACACAAGCACAGGTCTCTCAACATGTGTAAGGATCTCACCTATTGATATCAGTAGAAAAATCACGAGGAGATGCTATGGAATGGTAGTCTAATACATGTTGGCCAGTTCTGGCGTCATATAAATAGACACGTATCAAAACCTACGGAGAATGCTGTTGTCTGAATGGCAACATCTCGTGATCATATAGTAGTCTGTAGGCTGCCAGCGTTATGTGGTCTAATGGTAATTATCAAGACCCAGGGCTAAGTGCCAAAGAAGGAGCTCTCTGCCCTCACACATACTGGACATAATAAACCATTAGAGAGATGAGCTACTCTTCAGAATGAAGAGAAATGCTTTCAACTTGAGAGTGTAAGGTCCTCCCAATTCCTCACATGTCAAATAATAGAGTGTGTGTGAGGTGAAAAGACTGGTAATAATTACGAAAAGTTGGCTAAGAGTTTCACGCTCGCTTGCTTGTTCTTTGGGATGGAGAATTTGGGAGTTACTCACAGGCGTAATGAAAATAAAATCTCTCTCTGGGATACCGCAGGATAAACAGTTAGCCGTTACCCGAGCGAGAGGAGCGAGGAGGAGCTCAAAGGGCATCCCATCCGTTATCTAAGATGACGTTGATCCTGGCGTGCGGCTGTCCGTCAGTCGGTGGGGAAAAAACTCATTGCCAATAAAACGCTTGATGTCGAGAGACGTAACACAGATGTGCTGCTGAAGCTTTGTTCCTCCCATTTGAAAAGATAAATATCTTGGCTTGAGCTTGTACAGTATGTGTGGGTAAAATGTTGAGTGAAGCTAGTCTTTCTAATATATGCCATTTAGCAGACGCTTTTATCCAAAGCCACTTACAGTCATGTGTGCATACATTCTACGTATGGGTGGTCCCGGGGATCGAACCCACTACCCTGGCATTACAAGCGCCATGCTCTACCAACTGAGCTACAGAAGGACCTCTGAAAGATTAAGGCTTTTTGCAACAGATGCGTAGCTAGTTCTACAGATGGACATTTAGTGGGGGACCTATTCAAGAAGAGGACGTTTGGCATATGGAATGCTGACGTGCGTACTCTGTAGACCTGTGCCATAAATTGGAGCAGGAAAGGACAATGCAGCAGGTACCGCCAAGACTGCAGAGCTATAAAATGTCACATTATGTACAGTGATGCTCTATATCACCAGATCAATTTACAGTAACATAAGAAAAGCTAGTAAATCAGGTTGATAGCCCGCTAACATGTAGTCTACCTTCTATTGTATGCACACAGTTATTATTCATTTCAAATTCAAATCACATTCCAGAGGAGGCCCTGAACATACCAATCCATTTCTCATCGGAAATATAGACAGTATTTGATTTGCTATATGAATCAAAACAACACATACCAGAGGTCTGCACATACCACATACAAGTCCCATCTTGATATGAATTATAGACAGTAGTTGTACTATATTAATCAAATCGCATGCAGTAGTTCTTCTTTCTGGCTGAAGAAGAACTAACATGCACACTTTAAAACAATGTGATTTTAAAATCTTGGAAGTACCTGGTTAACTGGATAAAATAAGTGAATGATTTTAAAAGACACTTCACGGACTTTGTTAGTGACGCAATACTTTCTATTTCAATTCCATACCGCTGGGTGCCTCCCGAGTGGCACAGCGGTCTAAGGCACTGCATCGCAGTGCTTGAGGTGTCACTACAAACCCGGGTTCGATCACAGGCTGTGTCACAGCCGGCCGTGACTGGGAGACCCATGAAGCGGCGCACAATGGGCCCAGCGTTGTCTGGGTTAGGGGAGGTTTTGGCCAGCCAGGATTTTCTTGTCTCATTGTGCTCTAGTGACTCCTTGTGGTGGGCCAGGTGCCTGCAAGCTGACTCTTGAGCGAGCAGTGTGTCAAGAAGCAATGCGGCTTGGCAGCGTCGGGTTTCAAAGTACGCATGGCTCTCAACCTTCGCCTCTCCCGGGTCCGTAGGGGAGTTGCAGCGATGGGACAAGTCTGTTACTACCAATTTGGATATCACGAAATTGGGGAGAAAAGCAGGCTCGGTACATATCTTCCGAATATCACTATTAGTGCACTTTTTATCATCCTTGAGGCGCACACCATGTAATGGGATGCTAAAACGTAATTCCTCTCATAAACATAATTTCCCTGTCTTTATAAGACTTGTGGGTATTGCATCAAAAAACTATGGCATACTCCTTCACATCACTGGAATTCCATATTTATTAAAAAACTCAACAATTTATACAGTTGTCCATTTTCATTAAATAATTGTCTTTTTAGCTTCTGTGCCCTCTAAAATAATGGCATGGATTATACAACAAGAGTAACACGGAACCCAAACCGGCTGCGCGCGTGCGCCATCGTGCATACATTTATTCCCCCCCCCACTCCAAACGTGATCATGACACGCAGGTTAAAATATCAAAACAAACTCTGAACCAATGACATTAATTTGGGGACAGGTTGAAAATCATTAAACAAGTACAGTTCCCGCTCAGCCCAGTCAAAACTGTTCGCTGCTCTGGCCCCCCAATGGTGGAACAAACTCCCTCACGACGCCAGGACAGCGGAGTCAATCACCACCTTCCGGAGACACCTGAAACCCCACATCTTTAAGGAATACCTAGGATAGGATAAAGTAATCCTTCTACCCCCCCCCCCTTAAAAGATTTAGATGCACTATTGTAAAGTGGCTGTTCCACTGGATGTCATAAGGTGAATGCACCAATTTGTAAGTCGCTCTGGATAAGAGCGTCTGCTAAATGACTTAAATATAAATATAAATATATATATATAATATAAATATATATATTAAATATATTACCCCAGCCTATGTATTATCAAGGGGGGTGACACCTTGGCTGTCTAAACGGGACACGTCTGTTGTGTGTTACGGAAGGTGCACAGGGCACGTGTTGTTAATCGGATTACGTGTCTTCCTACGAAGCCACAAACATGTCAGGAGGGTGATTTTTGTTCTTTTTTTCAGCCCTTTGGAATGTGGTGTCTGCTTAAGCCACTGCGTGTATGGTAATCGAAAGCACATTGACAGTCCCTCAAACGTGTAGAGCTGCCACTGAGCCGTTTCATGGCAGCTTTTATTTCAAATAAATAGTCAAAAGGATATGTTGTTGTTTTCCGTAGATAATCAACACAAAACTTTAATTTGGCCAACATCTGTTTCCATTGTTGCATTTGAAACGAATGCTTTTGTGAATTCAAAACAGTTTATTTTTCTGAAGTGCTCTAACCACTAACTGTAATTTGTTATCAGGTCGACTAAGCTCACTCTTCACTTTCAAGCAGAGGCACAACTTTCACTGGGGACGGGGGGGGACATGTTCTGAAATTGCATTTTTGTCCCCCACAGTTTTATCATTGGAATGTGATACAAAACAAGGCAACTGTGTTCTTTAGGGCCATGCGGATGCCGCAGAACGGTCGGGTAAGCTGTTTGGAGTGTTTGTCTGACTGGATTAAAAAAATGTAATGAATTATGTCCCCCCCACTTCTAAAACAAAAGTAGCGCCCCTACTTTCAAGCATATGGATGCTTACTGTGATTAGCACACCAATTGTGGAATGTCTCAGATATGTTTTTGGAGTTTCAGAGGTTCTGACCTCAAAGAGGCCTGACAAATGTTGTTATTGCGGGGATTTCCATAATAAAAGTGCCCGCCCATCCCCCTTACTCACCCCAACGCCCTCCGTTGACAGAATGTTGTACCAGGGTCATATATCAGACAGGACCTCCATTTAAAGACAGGATGATCTTAGACCTGGGGAGATGAAGGCAGAGAGAAGGAAAGAGGTGAGAGGGTGAAGGAGGCTTCATGCCTCCCTACCTGACTCCCAGGCCTACCTGAACGTTTGTGTATGATAAACCCCTGGCCGTGCTACTTGTCTCACTCTCTCACCCCATCACCCCCCGACAAAGGGGGCTCAATCAATCGCAGAGAGGGGGTAACCTTAGCTGTTACACCTGTCCACTTTCTCAGTGGGGCTCGGTGCAAAGGTGAGGGGGTGCTTCTCGGGGCAGGGATTGGCGGCTTGGAGCGGGGCATGGGTCCTCCTGTCCCTTATAGTGGACTCAGTCAGCTTGAGGCTGAACCCCTGCAACCCTGCCTGCTGGGGCTGATATTGGGGTGATATATTAGAGATCAGGTCTGATATTGGGGTGTAACAGTATATTTGAGATCAGATCTGATATTGGGGTGATATATTAGAGATCAAGTTTGATTTTGGGGTGATATTTTACAGATCAGGTCTGATATTTGGGTGATATTGGGGTGATGCCCTGGTCGTTCGTTGAGCTGCCATGACTGGACCATTTAAATCAAACTGCCAGAGCAGAGGGGGAGACAGAGGGGGAAACAGATGTAGAGACTGAGGGGGAGACGGAGGTTGAGATGGAGGGGGAGAGTCATAAATCACTACCAGAGAAGGGTAAGACCTGCTTTTTCACTTCCATGAGGAAACAAATGGTCTACATTTTCATGGAGAAAAAAAGTTCCACTGTCAAGCCGTTAGTTTGCCACTCGCACAGCTTGTGTATGGTTGGCATTTCCTCAGGACAGAGTTATAGAAAAGGGATATTTTACTAAACCAGAGGCCCATTTTTTTAACAGTGGGTTTGCCCTTTTCAACTGCACTGACCAGCTGAATGCACTGTAACACTTTACACAGTTGTACTGCATGTCGAAAGAAGCCTTAGACCTGCATGCACTCACAGCACGGTGGCTAGTTACGCAAGTGTGCGTCGAACGCAGCTTTATCAAACTGTTTAGGAATGTTCCATGCTGAGGGTCGTAGAGTTTGTTAGCCTTTTTGCACCTAAACACATGAAGCTTCAAGTGTGAGTTCCAGGAGCTACAGCGGAAGCCTCAGCTCTAGCACAGCACCTACCCTGGTGTGTAGCACAACGGAAGGTAAACGCAATCATTCGTTTCATACACTTGTTTTCTTTACCGTTCCCACCTGCTCCATTCATATTCTCCACCCTCTTGAAAGGATGACAACAACGATCCCCCTATAGAGGCGCGAAGTACTCTTTGTTGGCTCTCTCTTCAGAGGCTGAATGGAGCTAATGTGGTCCTCTTTTCAGTGCAGTTCCTATAAGTAAATTAATCAATTGAAATAGTCCGTAATCTATGGATTTCACATGACGGGGCAGGGGCGCAGCCATGGGTGCAGCCAATCAGTGCAGCCATGGGTGCAGCCAATCAGTGCAGCCATGGGTGCAGCCAATCAGAATTCGTTTTTTCCCACAAAAGGGCTGTAAAACAGACAGAAATACTCCTCAGTATGTTCAGTGTAAATACCAATTCACTTCAATACATTTTAACTGGATATACTGCCATTTTATTTTTGTGTCCAAGCTCTTGCAATTCTACTGCTGTTGCATTCATGTGGGTTAGATGTCGCATAACAACAGTCCTTCTCCATATGAAGCTTGTATAGAGTTGACGTGTTTTAAATGCATCTTCGATAGTGCAAACATTTCACTCCACAACTCCACCCTGCTGAGAGCTATCCCTTTTCTTTCACAGCAGTTGAAGCAGCCAGAATCAAGTTCAGCTCGGAATGCGGCCGTGCTTCCACTGGCCAGCGGTTGCACTGTAGCACGAGCCGCGGGTTTGTCTCAGAGCAACAAGGCAGATGGATGCAGCATGACACTGGCTCTGATAAAGTCTGTGTGGGTCGGTTTCCAGTATGTGATTTCAACTGGATTCTCAGCAGTGGTCTAGCCTCATGTGTAACGGCTCCGAAGTGGATGATATCAGAAATGTCAAAAACTAAATAGACCCATATTGGTCTGGCAAGTGTCAGATGTGCGTGTGAAACACGCTGGCCACGATGGTCAGTCATTTGTCTTGTCAATGGAAAGCCAATGGGAAGTGTGTGAGTAGAGAGAGAGAGAGAGAGAGAGAGAGAGAGAGAGAGAGAGAGAGAGAGAGAGAGAGAGAGAGAGAGAGAGAGAGAGAGAGAGAGAGAGAGAGAGAGAGAGAGAGAGAGAGAGAGAGAGAGAGAGAGAGAGAGAGAGAGAGAGAGAGAGAGAGAGAGAGAGAGAGAATCAGAATCATGTGGCGTGTGTGCCAGCCTCACCATGTGCTTTGAGTTAGAGCGACAGACAGTGTCTCCGGTTTTGATCCTTTTCACTTTCCTCCCCCTAAATGATCATCCCCGTTGACAGATCCAGTGGCGATTGAAGTGCTATGTTCTAAAGTATTACTATGTGGAGTGGAAGGAAGCTCAAGAAGAGATGAATAAAGCTCTAATCTAAAGTGAAGGGTCTTACCAATGCTAACCAATGTTTACTAGGCTACCAAATATATTCTTCTGACTTTTTTTCCATTGCTGTCCATTGATGTCTTCCCGAGAGTCCTCTCTCTTTGATGGTTGTTTGTCTAAACTCAGCCAATCAGCATCCCTCTTATCTTTAAGGGGGCAGAAATGTTTCATGTCATCAGACCCAATTGGCTTATTCACTCTCACTCTAAGATAGATGTGCTGAAAACCCTTAAAATAGCCCTATCAGTCCAGCCCTGTCACATTTCATCCAACAACCAAAACAACATCAAATGTTACATAGCTTAGTGTCGTTTGGGCCAGGTTAATGAATGTCGATGAAGTGAGGAATTCCCACTCCAGCTACTGGCACCCAAATGGCACCCTAATCCCTATATAGTGCACTACTTTTGACCGGGGCCCATATGGCTCTGGTCAACAGCCTCTGTCTGTCGGTTTCCTCCTCTTCTAATGCTAATAACCGTTTTCCCCTTACAGATGTCTGGTAGCCAATAAAACCTGCCCAAAGAACCACAGCTGGAGCAACCGCTTGTGCAGATGTATGGCGGTGCAACGTGACACCCCTCCCCCGCCCCAGATACAACACTCGGGTGAGTAGGCCCTCGTAATGATGCTGATACTGCACTTGTTGCACAACTGTATTACAGCTAATTAGACTGAATTACCACTTATTAGACTGAATTATCGCTTTTTCGACTGAATTAGCTACTGCTTATTAGGCTGAATTAACATTTATTAGATTAAATTAACACATATTAGACTGAATTAGCTACCGTTTATTAGACTGAATTGCTGCTTATTAGACTGAATTAGCTACTGCTTATCAGACTGAATTAGCTACTGCTTATTAGACTGAATTACCGTTTATCAGACTGAATTAGCTACTGCTTATTAGACTGAATTACCATTTATCAGACTGAATTAGCTACTGCGTAGTAGACTGAAATACCACTTATCAGACTGAATTAGCTACTGTGTAGTAGACTGAAATATCGCTTATCAGACTGAATTAGCTACTGCGTATTAGACTGAATTACCTGTTATTAGACTGAATTACAGTTTATTAGTCTGAAATACAGCTTATTAGACTGAATGAGCTACCGCTTATCAGACTGAATTAGCCACTGCTTATTAGACTGAAATAGGTACTGCTTATTAGACTGAAATATCGCTTATCAGACTGAATTAGCTACTGCGTAGTAGACTGAAATATCGCTTATCAGACTGAATTAGCTACTGCGTAGTAGACTGAAATATCGCTTATCAGACTAAATTAGCTACTGCTTATTAGACTGAATTACCGTTTATCAGACTGAATTAGCTACTGCCTATGAGACTGAATTACCGCTTATTAGACTGAATTAGCTACTGCTTATTAGGCTGAATTACCGTTTATCAGACTGAATTAGCTACTGCGTATTAGACTGAATTACCGCTTATTAGACTGAATTACCGCTTATCATACTGAATTAGCTACTGCGTAGAAAACTGAATTACCGCTTATCATACTGAATTAGCTACTGCGTAGAAAACTGAATTACCGCTTATCATACTGAATTAGCTACTGCGTAGAAAACTGAATTACCGCTTATCATACTGAATTAGCTATTGCGTAGAAAACTGAATTACCGCTTATCATACTGAATTAGCTACTGCGTAGAAAACTGAATTACCGCTTATTAGACTGAATTAGCTACTGCTTATTAGGCTGAAATACCACTTATTAGACTGAATTAGCTACTGCTTATTAGTCTGAATTACCGCTTATCAGACTGAATTACCTCTTATCAGACTGAATTACCTACTGCTTATTAGACTGAATTACCTCTTATCAGACTGAATTAGCTACTGACTGAATTATATAGACTGAATTACCTTATTAGACTTATCACACTGAATTAGCTACTGCTTATTAGACTGAATTACCGCTTATCACACTGAATTAGCTACTGCTTATTAGTCTGAATTACCGCTTATCAGACTGAATTACCTACTGCTTATTAGACTGAATTACCTCTTATCACACTGAATTAGCTACTGCTTATTAGACTGAATTACCGCTTATCACACTGAATTAGCTACTGCTTATTAGACTGAATTACCGCTTATCACACTGAATTAGCTACTGCTTATTAGTCTGAATTACCGCTTATCAGACTGAATTACCTACTGCTTATTAGACTGAATTACCGCTTATCAGACTGAATTAGCTACTGCTTATTAGACTGAATTACCTACTGCTTATTAGACTGAATTACCGCTTATTAGACTGAATTAGCTACTGCTTATTAGACTGAATTACCACTTATCAGACTGAATTAGCTACTGCGTATAAGACTGAATTACTGCTTATTAGACTGAATTACCTCTTAATGTGGTGAATTATGTTTCTCTTTGAGTTCAATATTACTAAGATAGGCTTATGCTGTTCTGAGGGTGTCCTAGTTGTGGTGTGGATTGAAATGTGGAGTCAAGAGAATGTGTTGTGCATGATTTAATAGTCTTTTAATGGCCTCTTACAATACTGTGTCAGAGTGAAGCGACATGCTAGAGTATCATAAAGAAACAAAAACAGACACAGAGAAAGACAATGTGCTCTTGGTTTTCTACAACAGCCCTCAAAATCCTCACAGAGACACAGACCAGCACTTGAGTCTCTTCAACAACTCACCAACAAGAGAACAACTCATTCCACTCCACTCAATGTGACGCGAGAACGTACCCGTGATCCCCATACACTATTTACAACCCGAGTCCACTTTTTCTCTAAGGCAGATGTTGAAAGCACCCAGTGAGCTGTCACTACGAAAACACAACATGGCAGTTGTTTTTCAGTAGACGTGGCTACGCAGTAGAGAGAACAAATGAGAGACAGAAGAATTCAAAAAGAATCCCAGAGCTCTGGATTCCATGGCTTCGTCCCAAATGCAACCCTATTCCCTTTATAGTGCACTACTTTTGACCAGGACCCATAGTGGACTATGTAGGGAATAGGGTGCCCTTTGGGACGAAACCCATGGCTCGCGCCACTCTACCCCAGCCACAAAATGTTTATGAAGCACTGAAAGCAGGAAGCCAATCAAACAACTCTGTTTTTGCATGAAAGTTAATCTCTCTTAACAGACCTTGGCTTCAAAGTTTACTTACTCATATTAAAAAGTGTCTGGGTAAATTGGGGACATCGAGCCATCAAGATTTGGTTTAATGGGGATCACCCTTTTTCATCAGCTGATATTGACTTTATGATCAAAGCATAGCTTTCTCATGCAGTTACCAGATTGAAGAAGGTGTTGGTCATCTGTAGGTTGATTGTCCAGTCATACGATGACATTTACTGGCTGACAATTCATTGAATTTCTCATTGATTATCATTCAACCCCATTGCCATGTTCTACCATTTGATGGAACCCAAAGAAACATTTAGCTAGGCTTATATCTTCCACATTACAGACAAATAATTCAACGGGAGGACTTGTTAGCAATAGTCATATGAGAGCAGCAGAGCTGATTTGTGTTTCCTCTTCACACTAACCAACTTCGACAGGCCCAATCAGAGGTAGATCTAGAAGCTTAGAGGTGCGTGCTCTGCTCTACTCCGCTCACAGGGACAGTTTATCCCAAATGGCCACATTTGAGACGCAACCATGGAATAGAATGCCTCCGCTATGCAATCAGAGGCTCCCCAGGTCAGTATGAAACACCAACTGAAGTCTTCAGAGGAACAGACACCAAAACCCTAGAGCTGGACAGTTATAGCACCTGTGTAATATACAGTTGGGGTCATTACTTCTATAGGGGATTAGGACTTTGATTTAAGGGAGACAGATACGTCATTGTGCCGTGGTTAATGTCCGTCCGGATTTAACCATCATCTAGTGTGCGGTATCATTCACAGAGGGAGGTGAGGTAGCTAGACCTGGGTTTTGTTTTTCATTGGTTCGACTGCATCAGGGTTGTCACTAATGACTAATAGAGGGCTCTCTCTCCTATTTCTCTGCGGTCACATCCTCTTGCATGAAGAGAGTGAGTGATTGAGTGAGAGTGAGAGAAAATGAGAGTGAGAGTAAGGTAGAGCGAGAGAAAGAAAGAGAAGAGAAGAGAGGTAATGAACTTTTTTTTTTTCTACCACGTCTCAAGGTTCGTGGTGATCTCATAAGTCACATAAGTAATGGTAGGTATGGGTGACTCCCTCTGCAAATCAACCAGAGTTTGGATGTCAGCTAGATCCTTACTCCCGCCTGTCTCTCTGTCTTATCTCTTCAGATAAGCAGAACATTGGCTTATAATGATCTCTACCCAAGACAGAGGAGCTGGAGATCCGCGAGAGACCTTTCTAGCTCCATTAACTACAGTACACTACCTCCCTGACGATCACAGAGACACCGTCGACACATCGTTAATTGCGGTCGACGTCAAGAAAAAGGTTGACTTGGATGCCACTGAAAATGTGGTGATTATTTTCAGATTGCAAAGTTGTGGGACCGTTCCAAATCAAGCCAAACTTGATGAATGATTTACTCTAAATGCAACTCAATAATTGAGAACTGACATTGATTCATGATTCATGATAAACCACAGTGCAACATTATGCATATTCAAGCATAAGGGATACTTGACCAATTATCGGATGTGTTATTGAATAGCATCAATCACTAAAGGCTCATGAATTATGAATTGATAGTTTGTTCAAAGTGGAAATGTATTTTTCTCTTTGTCTGAAGCACCACAACAGCCCCATATGCAAGCAAACAGTCCATTAATGTGTTGGGGTTAGAAAACCTCGCTGTGGTAAACATCTCCACGCGTTGCCATCGCAATCTGGGTCTGTTCATCAGCAAACACATAAACACAGAAACGACAGGAATTTAGTTCCTGACTGCAGCCAAATCTCTCTCTCTCTCTCTCTGGACGATATCCCATTTGTTTATTCGCCCGTGTTGTAAAGAAAACATCTGTTTGCTCCACTGGGGGGAAAATATATTGTGAGGAATTTAGGGCAGGAATGCTCATTCTATTCAATCTATCTCCAATAGTTTGCTGCTGTGATGTCAAACAACATCTCTAGCTTTCAAGTCTGCAGAATACTGGTATGTTCTTCTTATGTACAGATACAGGATCTAAATTTGACCAGTTTCTCACAGCAGGAAAATAATCCTGCAGCAACAGCAAATATAGAGGTTGATACATTTTTAGTTAGGGCAAATCAAGTTGGACATTTTTAAGTGGGAATTACAAACTTTAGAAGCTTTTAAAACCTTGAATACATTACGAGTTTGCATTTCCTGCTGTGCAGGAAATTTCCTGCAACAAGAGGGTGATCAAATTAAGATCCTACATCTGTAAGCTCTTGAGAAAAGTGTTCCATACCATCCGAACCAGAGGGTTACAACATCAACCTCTCCACACAGACGACTAGCCGAAAATAGAACATTTCACAATCTGTTAACAAGTGCTGACAACTCACAAATGATAGCAACCAGGGATATAAAACACATCTGTCTTTAGAACACCTACATGTGTTCAGATCAGATCACATCCTGCCTCTTCCTGGGGTGGGGTCAATTCCATTCCGATTCAGGAAGCGCCTCCTGAATTGACTGAATGGAAATATAACTGACCTCAACCCTGGTCTCTCAATAAGAATATGGTGAACTGACATGGAAATGCTAAATGTGTGTAATGTGTATGTTTTTATGCTTTTAATGTATGTTTTTATGTCTGTTTTTATCCTTTCAATGCCAAGAGTGCCAACGCCAATTTTCAATTTTGTGCAAACCTAATGGGCAATAAAGTTTTGTAATTGTAATGTAAGTGTAATGTAAGTGTAAATATAAGTGTATTTGAATATATTTTGTCACACAACACAATGCCACAGATGTCTCAGGTTCTTACTGCAGGAATGTAAACTAGAGCTGTTGCCAGATAATTTAATGTTCATTTCTCTACAATAAGCCACCTCCAATGTCGTTTTAGAGAATTTGGCAGTACATCCAACCGACCTCACAACCGCAGACCACGTGTATGATGTCGTTGCTCATGTCAACGTTGTGAACAGAGTGCCCTATGGCATTGGGACACTCTGTTGGGTTATGGTATGGGCAGGCATAAGCTACGGACAACGAACGCAATTACATTTTATCAATGGCAATTTGAATGCACAGAGATACCGCGATGATATCCTGAGGCCGATTGTCATTCCATTCATCCACCACCATCACCTCATGTTTCAGCCTGATCTGTACACAATTCCTGGAAGCTGAAAATGTGTCTACTCACCGGACATGTCACCCATTGAGCATGTTTGAGATGCTGTGGATCGTCATGTACGACAGCGTGTTCCAGTTCCCGCCAAATTACCAGCAACTTCTCACAGCCATTGGAAAGGAATGGGACAACATTCCACAGGCCATAATCAACAGCCTGATCAACTCTATGCGAAGGAGATGGTTTGCGCTGCATGAGGCAAACGCTGGTCACACCAGATACTGACTGGTTTTCTGATCCACACCCCTACCTTTTTTTAAAGGTCTGTGACCAACAGTCACGTGAAATCCATAGATTAGGGCCTAATGAATTTATTTCAGTTGACTAATTTCCTATGAACAGTAACTCAGTAAAATCTTTGAAATGATTGCATGTTGTGTTTCTATTTTTGTTCAGTATAATTCCAATCTAATCTCCTCCTCTGTATCTCTCTAGACTCGTTTGAAGCGGATGTCTGCGGGTCAGATAAGGAGTTGGACGAGGAGACGTGCCAGTGTGTTTGCAGGCGACAGCTTCGGGCCTCGGGCGCATGCGGACTCCACCGCTACCTGGATAAGAACACGTGCCAGTGTGTGTGTAAGACGCTCCCATCGTCCTGTGGGCCACACCAGCTTTTCAATAAAGACACGTGCCAGTGTGTGTGTAAGAAGCTACCATTGTCCTGTAGGCCGCACCAGCTTTTCAATAAAGACACGTGCCAGTGCTCCTGCGCCAGGACATGCCCCAAGCACCAGCCACTCAACCGCACCAAGTGTGCCTGCGAGTGCAACGAGTCACCCAACAGGTGCTTCCTGAAAGGCAAAAGGTTCCACCAGGCCACCTGCAGGTAAATACAGCTTGATGATGATGATGATGATGGTGATGATGGATGAAGGATGGATGAGAAGGATTGTTGAAAAGGAGGAGTAGGACGACATGGGGAAAGGTAAAGAATGGAGGATAGGGATGATGATGACATTCCAAATTGCTACCGGGACAGCCTTTTCTGGTCTTTTCAGAGCATATTTCCATAGCAGACCATATACATTAGCATAGTCATTGGTAATTCAGGTAGCCAGTCAAGACAAAGGACTGAAGGGGGGGGTGAACATCTCCTCCATTGAGCAATGTGGAAAGAAGAGACTAAGTGACTTAGAGGAGAGTGTGGTTTGGAGCGTTCCTGACTTATTAATGGTATTCCAGTTCCAGTTGAACCCAGTACTTTGCTGGAGACGAGACTAGGGCATAGGGCTCTTGGCCAAAAGTAGTGCACTAAATAGGGAACAGGGTGCCATTTGGGACGCAGCCTAGGTAGAAGTCCTGTTAGATCCATACCGCGAAGCCACAAGGCTGTACCACAGCTGTGTTTGCCAAACCCTAAAATGACATGGCCTGTGTAAGACTAACCCTCTCCAGCTGGTGTGTAGCAGAGCCATGCTTCCAGACTCTGGGTAACAGAGAGAATGTATGCGGCCGCACATCCAGAGCTGTGGCATGTTCTATCACTGACGCCAACAAAACTAGAATGACGGGCTCAAATAGAACGTGAAGAGTTATTATGTCAGCAAACCACTGGAATATATGAATTATGTTAACTGATGACTACAATTGAGGACTCAAAAACATGTCTATTTGCACACAGGGAAACTCATATGAACTGCTATACTATATAGACTAAAAGTATGGCCAAAAGTATGTGGACGCCCCTTCAAATTTGTGGATTCAGCTATTTCCACACTCGTTGCTGGCATGTGTATAAAATTGAACACACAGCCATGTAATCTCCATAGACAAACATTGTCAGTAGAATGGCCCGTACTTAAGAGCTCAGTGACTTTTAACGTGGCACCGTCATAGGATGCCACCTTTCCAACAAGTCAGTTCGTCAAATTTCTGCCCCGGTCAACTGTAACTGCTGTTATTGTGCAATGGAAACATCTAGAAGCAAAGTGGTAGGCCACATAAGCTCACAGAACAGGACCGCCAAGTGGTGAAGCGCGTACCGAGTAAAAATCGTCTGTCCCTGGTTGCAACCCTCACTACTGACTTCAAAACTGCCTCTGGAAGCAATGTCAGCACAAGAACTGTCGGGAGCTTCATGAAATGTGTTTCAATGGCCGAGCAGCCGCACACAAGTCTAAGATCACCATGCACAATGCCAGGCGATCGGATGGAGTGGTGTAAGACTCGCTGCCTATGGAGGAGTGGAAACGTGTTCTCTGGAGTGATGAATCACACTTTACCATCTGGCAGTCCTACGGATGAATCTGGGTTTGGAGGATTCCAGGAAAAGGCTACCTGTCCGAATGGATAGTGCCAACTGTAAAGTTTGGTGGACGAGGAATAATGGTCTAGGGCTGTTTTTCATGGTTTGGGCTAGGCATACAAGGACTTTCTTGACAATTCTGTGCCTCCAACTTTGTGGTTTTGGGAAGGCCCTTTTCTGTTTCAGCATGACAATGCCCCAGTGCGGCCCAGAGCCATGACCTCAACCCCATCGAAGCCTTTTGGATGAATTGGAACGACGACTGCGAACCAGGCTTAACCAGGCCCAACATTAGTGCCCAATCTCACTAATGCTCTTGTGGCTGAATGGAAGCAAGTCCACGCAATGTTCCAACATCTAGTGGAAAGCCTTCCCAGAAGAGTGGAGGCTGTTATAGCAGCAAAGGGGGGACCAACTCGATATTAATGCCCATGACTTTGGAATGAGATGTTTGACGAGCAAGTGTCCACATACCTTTGGCCATTTAGTGTATATATGTTGGTGACATGACATCACATGACTGGTAGTCATACATGTTCATTTTCCAGATGCCCTCATACACAAATTGGACATAAATCATTTTCATTTCAAAGCTGACAACAGCTTTATTTTTAGAAGTCTGCAAGCAGAGAAGTCCTGTGAATACAAATCCGCCCAGGGTTGTAAATGAACTTGCAGTCCTGCACATTACACTGCGATAAAAACACTGGAATAAGGGCAGCCCTTTTACCAGTGATCTCACTCAGGTTACGCTGCCAGTTCTGCTCCTGTGGTCTTAAACCAGTGCCAGGGTGATAAACTATACCCAGTTAGTCAATATGAGCCCTCGTTAAGGGCTTGGTGTTCATTGGTTACAGTACAACATATTTCACTGGCAAATAAAAGGTTTCACTGCCTCACTGCTGTCAGTTAACTGCTAGTTCCCTCTGCCTGAAGGAACAACCCACTACGGTGACCCCTTGTAAAACCACGTTAATATGATTTATGACCCATCTGCAGTAGGGATCCAATGTCGGGAACACGGCCGATAGAAGAGAATCCGTTTTCGTTTATTCCTGTTTTTATTTGATACCAAACTTACTAGAAAAGGTGAATTTCCTGAAGAAAAGTCCGACCCCAACTGAGGGAGTTTTTGTCAGACACCTGAGGGACTTCCTTATATCGATGCCATACCATTGACATATACTGAGTCAGAGGTTATACCTAATAGGACAAATATTAAAAAGACAGAGTATGCCAGAATTGAGTAATAAAAATGTGTCTTTATACATATTGTTAAAACTCCTGCATATTACACGATTTAAAGGGAAATTGACAAAAAAAATGCAAATTGATATTCATCCTCTCCAGCACCACCCCAACATTAACATGTCTGAAAATGGCGCATTTCTGTGTTTTGTAGTAAAAAATATAGAGGGACATAAGTGTTTTCAATGACATCTTCGGTGTGCATCATGTGATTTTAACCAACTATGAGCATTGCCTACTAATTGTCCACTAATAGTCATCTAATTGGACGATGATGTCATTGGAAACACATCTTCCTTTTTGGTACGACAAAACATAGAAACACAACATTTCCCCATAGGTTGGGGAATTGATGTTGATGTTGGTGTGGTGCTGGAGATGATGAATTGTTTTATAATGTCCCTTTAACATGAATGGTCTTTATCTTCCCCTACTGTAGTTGCTACAGACCACCTTGTGACGTGCGGAGGAATCGGCGCTGTGCATCAGGTTTTTACTTCAGTGAGGAGGTCTGCCGGTGCGTACCGACATACTGGAGAAGACAGGATTAACTTTGAGTTCACATTATGCAGCTGACCTGCTAACCAATTAGAACGATTAGAATCTATTATGCTAGCCGCAATCGTGTGGAGAAGTACCTAGCCTGGACCTAGGTCGCGAAATGGTTGAAAGGACACCGACTTTGTGGGCTACTTTGGAATTATAAAGTGGCACATGGGACATATTATGGACATATTGATGTGAACCCCAAATATCATGAGAGGATCTAATGAAAGGACTGAAGGATGAGGAGCAATTTTGTATTTGTTTGTTATTCGTATGTCAGATATTGATGATATAATTTATTGCCACTAAATGTTTGCCACCTCTTTGTTTATTGCCATTTCAATCTTTCCAAGAAAATACACTGTGATCAATATGTGTGTATCATGCGATGCCTCTTTAAAATTAAAGTTGTATATTGTTAACTTATTTCTAATCTAGTTTATCATATTGAATTGGAGTTACTGATTGTAAATAACTATTGTACACACTTATCTTACAATTATGATCTTATGGCAGGCTATATTTACACAACAGAAAACGTCATTTAAATTTCCATTATGAATTAACGCAAAATAGCATGTCATTTCTGAACTGCCATCCACAGCATACACATTTATGTTAGATACTTGAAAATATACTATATATCACTTTTATCTTTGGTCAAACCACCTCACCAGCAGTACTAACTAGGATCATGATGATGGGGCCACAAGTTTTCCCAGGTTTGGCCCATTTTATGACATGATGAGGATATACTATGAATCCAAGTCACCAGTAGTAAACCTCCAAGGAAGGGATACGGTGAACTAATACATGAATCCTGCCTTGTCAATGAATGAATACTACTACTATAGAAAACCCTAATCAGCCAAATGGACAAGGATATCCAATCTACAGTACAGCAGAATGAAGACCAGTATGAGAATGCTCCTAATCGTCTGACCAAAACTCATTGGACAAGTGAATGGATGTTTCAAAGTCTACCATGAAAGAGACAACGGTCTAAGGACAATTGGTTACTAAGATGTTTGGAAGGTGCTCACTCCGTATGGGTTTAAACAAGAGCAGGTCGAGTTCTTGTCATAGTGTTGAAGTATTTCATGGTCATTTTCTACGTCAACTGTGTTTGTATTGTTCCTATGTTTTTCTACTGGAAAATAAATCACCAATTTCGCAAGACGCACAGCTACTCTGAGTTCAGTGATTGGACTGATGTACCTGACTGTTGACAGATTATGTGGAAGCAAATAGTTCCTTTTTACTTGTCCTGTCTTTTGTCTTGTGTGCAGAGAAACTAGAAATGGACGCAGAAAAGCGATGAAAGAAGGCAAGCTAGATGGACTGTGGGTTTTGGCTTATTTCAACTGGAGAGTTGGAACACTTTAATCTTGACATGGATATGCAAGCTAGCCACCGGGTTGGTACGTGAAAGACCACAGATGGCACTTTAATAAATGTGTATTTATGAGCTTTGGAACTGGCCTGGGTCCACCTGATATTCACACACACTTTTCGTCTGAGCACGGTACATATAGTAAATCATTTGCTGCTCTCGTCCCACGCCAATGTTTCAGTGTTAGTGTGATGTGTATGTTTTTTTGTTGCTGTGTGTGTGTGTGTGTGTGTGTGTGTGTGTGTGTGTGTGTGTGTGTGTGTGTGTGTGTGTGTGTGTGTGTGTGTGTGTGTGTGTGTGTGTGTGTGTGTGTGTGTGTGTGTGTGTGTGTGTGTGTGTGTGTGTGTGTGTGTCTGTGTGTGTGTGTGTGTGTGCGTCTGTGCCTGTGTGTGTGTGTGTGCGTCTGTGCCTGTGTGTGTGTATGTGTGTGTGTGCATGCCATATTCCTGGACATCCCCGTTTTGGGCCTGCCTCAACTACTAGAGGTACCGCTAATTACGTTATAAAGTATTTCAAAGTACATGGCCCTCCAATAATGCCATACATTCATAGTTCCATTGGGAGGGGAGGGGTGAGAGGTAGAAAGGGGCTTACTGCTGGTCTCCCCAGTTAAACAGAGCTCCACCTCTTTCTTATTTACACACCAGGTGGGCCCTTGTCCTCTTGAACCCCCAACCCTCACCCCTTAATCATTGTTCACTTCACCAGTGTAAAACATCTGGAGCACTTTACCTCCATTACCTCCAACTATTCACTCCCTGTTACACTTTATCCAGACTCTTTATCTTCCATCAAGACTCTTTATGTTCCAGCCAGACTCTTTATCTTCCACCGAGACTCTTTATCTTCCATCCATACTCTCTACTTTCCACCCAGACTCTTTATCTTCCATCCATACTCTCTACTTTCCACCCAGACTCTTTATCTTCCATCCATACTCTCTACTTTCCACCCAGACTCTTTATCTTCCATCCATACTCTCTACTTTCCACCCAGACTCTTTATCTTCCATCCATACTCTCTACTTTCCACCCAGACTCTATTTTCCACCCAGACTCTTTATCTTCCATCCAGACTCTCTACTTTCCACCCAGACTCTTTATCTTCCACCCAGACTCTTGATCTTCCACCCAGACTCTTGATCTTCCACCCAGACTCTTGATCTTCCACCCAGACTCTTTATCTTCCACCCAGACTCTTTATCGTAATCCAGACTCTCTACCTTCCACCCAGACTCTTTATCTTCCAACCAGACTCTTTATCTTAATCCAGACTCTCTACCTTCAACCCAGACTCTTTATCTTCCAGCCAGACTTTATCTTTATCTAGACTCTTTATCTTCCAGCCAGACTCTTTATCTTCCACCCAGACTTTCTTTATCCAGACTCTTTAACTTCCACCCATACTTTCTTTATCCCAACTCTTTATCTTCCACACAGACTCTTTATCTTCCACCCAGACTTTTTATCTTCCACCCAGACTCTTTATCGTAATCCAGACTCTCTACCTTCCACCCAGACTCTTTATCTTCCAACCAGACTCTTTATCTTCCACCCAGACTCTTTATCTTCCAGACTCTTTATCTTCCACCCAGACTCTTTATCTTCCAGCCAGACTCTTGATCTTCCACCCAGACTCTTGATCTTCCACCCAGACTCTTGATCTTCCACCCAGACTCTTGATCTTCCACCCACTCTTTATCTTCCACCCAGACTCTTTATCGTAATCCAGACTCTCTACCTTCCACCCAGACTCTTTATCTTCTATCCAAACTCTTAATCTTCCACCCAGACTTTCTTTATCCCAACTCTTGATCTTCCACCCAGACTCTTTATTTTCCAGCCAGACTTTATCTTTATTCAGACTCTTTATCTTCCACCCAGACTCTTTATCGTAATCCAGACTCTCTACCTTCCACCCAGACTCTTTATCTTCCAACCAGACTCTTTATCTTCCACCCAGACTCTTTATCTTCCAGACTCTTTATCTTCCACCCAGACTCTTTATCTTCCAGCCAGACTCTTTATCTTCCAGCCAGATTCTTGATCTTCCACCCAGACTCTTGATCTTCCACCCAGACTCTTGATCTTCCACCCAGACTCTTGATCTTCCACCCAGACTCTTGATCTTCCACCCAGACTCTTTATCTTCCACCCAGACTCTTTATCGTAATCCAGACTCTCTACCTTCCACCCAGACTCTTTATCTTCTATCCAAACTCTTAATCTTCCACCCAGACTTTCTTTATCCCAACTCTTGATCTTCCACCCAGACTCTTTATTTTCCAGCCAGACTTTATCTTTATTCAGACTCTTTATCTTCCACCCAGACTCTTTATCGTAATCCAGACTCTCTACCTTCCACCCAGACTCTTTATCTTCCAACCAGACTCTTTATCTTCCACCCAGACTCTTTATCTTCCAGACTCTTTATCTTCCACCCAGACTCTTTATCTTCCAGCCAGACTCTTTATCTTCCAGCCAGACTCTTGATCTTCCACCCAGACTCTTGATCTTCCACCCAGACTCTTGATCTTCCACCCAGACTCTTTATCTTCCACCCAGACTCTTTATCGTAATCCAGACTCTCTACCTTCCACCCAGACTCTTTATCTTCTATCCAAACTCTTAATCTTCCACCCAGACTTTCTTTATCCCAACTCTTGATCTTCCACCCAGACTCTTTATTTTCCAGCCAGACTTTATCTTTATTCAGACTCTTTATCTTCCACCCAGACTCTTTATCGTAATCCAGACTCTCTACCTTCCACCCAGACTCTTTATCTTCCAACCAGACTCTTTATCTTCCACCCAGACTCTTTATCTTCCAGACTCTTTATCTTCCACCCAGACTCTTTATCTTCCAGCCAGACTCTTTATCTTCCAGCCAGACTCTTGATCTTCCACCCAGACTCTTGATCTTCCACCCAGACTCTTGATCTTCCACCCAGACTCTTGATCTTCCACCCAGACTCTTTATCTTCCACCCAGACTCTTTATCGTAATCCAGACTCTCTACCTTCCACCCAGACTCTTTATCTTCTATCCAAACTCTTAATCTTCCACCCAGACTTTCTTTATCCCAACTCTTTATCTTCCAACCAGACTCTTTATCTTCCACCCAGACTCTTTAACTTCTATCCAAACTCTTTATGTTCCACCCAGACTCTTTAACTTCCACCCAGACTCTTTCTCTTTATCCAGACTCTTTAACTTCTATCCAAACTCTTAATCTTCCACCCAGACTTTCTTTATCCCAACTCTTGATCTTCCACCCAGACTCTTTATTTTCCAGCCAGACTTTATCTTTATTTAGACTCTTTATCTTCCACCCAGACTCTTTATCGTAATCCAGACTCTCTACCTTCCACCCAGACTCTTTATCTTCCAACCAGACTCTTTATCTTAATCCAGACTCTCTACCTTCCACCCATACTCTTGATCTTCCACCCAGACTCTTTATTTTCCAGCCAGACTTTATCTTTATTCAGACTCTTTATCTTCCACCCAGACTCTTTATCGTAATCCAGACTCTCTACCTTCCACCCAGACTCTTTATCTTCCAACCAGACTCTTTATCTTAATCCAGACTCTCTACCTTCCACCCATACTCTTGATCTTCCACTCAGACTCTTTATTTTCCAGCCAGACTTTATCTTTATTCAGACTCTTTATCTTCCACCCAGACTCTTTATCGTAATCCAGACTCTCTACCTTCCACCCAGACTCTTTATCTTCCAACCAGACTCTTTATCTTAATCCAGACTCTCTACCTTCCACCCATACTCTTTATTTTCCACCCAGACTCTTTATCTTCCATCCAGACTCTTTATCTTCCAAACAGACTCTTTGTTTTCCAACCAGACTCATTATCTTTCATCCAGACTCATTATCTTTATCCAGACTTTTTTTATTTATCCAGACTCTTTATCTTCCAACCAGACTCTTTAACTTCTATCCAAACTCTTTATCTTCCAACCAGACTCTTTAACTTCTATCCAAACTCTTTATCTTCCACCCAGACTTTTTATCTTTATCCAGACTCTTTATATTAACCAAGACTCTATCTTTATCTGGACTTGTTATCTGAATCCAGATGCTGGTTGAGAGAATGCCAAGAGTGTGCAAAGCTGTGATCAAGGCAAAGGGTGGCTACTTTGAAGAATATGAAATCAGAATGTTATGTGTTTAACACTTTTTTGTTTACTATATGATTTCATATGTGCTATTTCACAGTTGTGATGTCTTCACTAGTATTCTACAATGTAGAAAATAGTCCAAATAAAGAAAAACCCTCGAATGAGGAGGTGTGTCCAAACGTTTGACTGGTACTGTATGTATGTCTGTTCAAAGTATGTCTGTATGTTCAAAGTAAGTTCCTTCCTTTCCAGAAACAGGGCTTTCCAATGACATGGTAGAACACGCTCTGTCTCTGAATTCCGTCCAAATGGTTTTCCCATTGGTTCACCTCAGCAGGAGTCGGACAGAACATGTGTGACTGTGGACCGTGAAACAGACAGAAAACCAGAAACAGCCATCGCATCAACAGAGGAAAGAAAGAAAGCTGAAAGAGAGAAAACATTGTCTCACTGATTTAACCCTTCTTTGACTTTTGAGGTCAACGATTAAAGTTTACATTCCACTGTATTAAAGTGGGTCGCCACGGGAACGGGATCAGGCCTTTGTTTGGTATTGGTGTGATCCGCCGAGCGGGAAACAAAAACACTTTGCAGGATGGAACAGACAGCCGTCTAAACAAACCAGGGTCTTGTTTAGTCAATTTGTTCTACAGTTCCAGACATTGAACACGGTGTGTTTAGGTAGAAAATTTACTACGACTGTGGTAAAAGAAAATATACATATTTTTTTTCTATAATCGTATAGGAAACACACATTGATATGAATTAGATTACATTGAGAATAAAACATCTCGGGGTAGTCTAAAAAACAAATAACATTTATACAAGCATGCGATATGTGACACCGTCTACATCAAGGTCTCTCTCTGTGTGTGGTCTGTGTGGAGTGTGGTCTGAGTGCAGTGCTCATGGCCTAAAATCATTATGAAACAATTTCAGTCTCATTGTCAGGCTGCATAGTAGTTATAACACACCTGAGTGACCTGGCTAAATCTGGCCTGAGTTATGTGTTCTGTGTCTGTCTGCTGTTAGTCCCAGGGCCAGGTCTCCTGTGGTGAGCACGGCCTGTGTTAGTCATGTTATTTATTGTTGCTCTATTTAGCCACTCTCACTAATCCAGTGTAATGTATGGTACATGGCTGTCAGGTGTGGTGCACTGTGGTGCACTACTATATATAAACGGTGTGGTTCCAACCCTGAATGCTGATTGGCTGACAGCAGTAGTATATCAGACCGTACACCACAGTATGACAAAACATACATTTTTACTGCTCGATTTATGTTGGTAAACAGTTTATAATAGCAATAAGGCACCTCAGGGTTTGTGATATATGGCCAATATACCACGGCTAAGGGCTGTTTTATGTGCGACGCAACGTAGAGTGCCTGGGCAAAGCCCTTAGCCGTGGTATATTGGCCATATACCACAAACCCTTGAGGTGCCTTATTGCTATTATAAACTGGTTACCAATGTAATTAGAGCAGTAAAAATACATGTTTTGTCATACCCGTAGTATATGGTCTGATATACCACGGCTGTCAGCCAATCAGCGCTCAGGGCTCAAACCACATAGTTTTTAATACTATATACAGTTGAAGTCAGAAGTTTACATACACCTTTGCCAAATACATTTAAACTCAGTTTTTCACAATTCCTGACATTTAATCCGAGTAAAAATTCCATCCTAGGTCAGTTAGGTTCACCACTTTATTTTAAGAATGTGAAATGTCAGAATAATAGTAGAGAGAATGATTTATTTCAGCTTTTATTTCTTTCATCACATTCCCAGTGGGTCAGAAGTTTACATACACTCAATTAGTATTTGGTAGCATTGCCTTTAAATTGTTTAACTTGGGTCAAACGTTTCAGGCAGCCTTCCACAAGCTTCCCACAATAAGTTGGGTGATTTTTGGCCCATTCCTCCTGACAGAGCTGGTGCAACTGAATCAGGTTTGTAGGCCTTCTTGCTCGCACACACTTTTTCAGTTCTGCCCACACATTTTCAATGGGATTGAGGTCAGGGATTTTTTTGTTCTATTTTTGTTTCATCAGACCAGAGGACATTTCTCCCAAAAGTATGATCTTTTTCCCCATATGCAGTTGCAAAACGTAGTTGGTGTTTTTTATGGCGGTTTTGGAGCAGTGGTTTCTTCCTTGCTGAGTGGCCTTTCAGGTTATGTCGATATAGGACTTGTTTTACTGTGGATATATATACTTCTGTACCTGTTTCCTCCAGCATCTTCACAAGGTCCTTTCCTGTTGTTCTGGGATTAATTTGCAGTTTTCGCACCAAAGTAGGTTCATCTCTAGGAGACAGAACACGTCTCCTTCCTGAGCGGGATGACAGCTGTGTGGTCCCATGGTGTTTATACTTGTATACTATTGTTTGTACAGATGAACGTGGTACTGTCAGGCATTTGGAAATTGCTCCCAAGGACGAACCAGACTTGTGGAGGTCTACAATTGTTTGGTGAGGTCTCGGCTGATTTCTTTTGATTTTATCATGATGTTAAGCAAAGAGGCACTGAGTTTGAAGGTACCCCTTGAAATACATCTACAGGTACACCTCCTTTTGACTCAAATTATGTCAATTAGCCTATCAGAAGCTTCTAAAGCCATTACATAATTTTCTGAAATTTTCCAAGCTGTTTAAAGGCACAGTCAACTTAGTGTATGTAAACTTCTGACCCACTGGAATTGTGATACTGTGAATTATAAGTGAAATAATCTGTCTGTACACAATTGTTGGAAAATGTGATTGTGTTATGCACAAAGTAGATGTTCTAACCGACTTGCCAAAACTATAGTTTGTTCACAAGAATTGTGTGGAGTGGTTGGGAAAACGAGTTTTAATGACTCCAACATATGTGTATGTAAACCTCCGACTTCAACTGTACGTCACGTTGGTCAGGTGTGGTGTAATACTACCAAATTGTCGTATGTTATATAGCAACAGAACCTTGTAGAAGGTTTTAACTAGAGGGGCTACTGGAATAGTGGTTCCCTCTTTCACAGGAAGGTACGGACAGAGGAACTGCTGAGCTTTAGGTAAGGTTAAGTCTACCTTATGGGTCTTCCACCTTGTATTTCTTCACAGGGAGGTACGGACAGAGGAACTGCTGAGCCTTAGGTAAGGTTAAGTCTACCTTATGGGTCTTACACCTTGTATTTCTTCACAGGGAGGTACGGACAGAGGAACTGCTGAGCTTTAGGTAAGGTTAAGTCTACCTTATGGGTCTTACACCTTGTATTTCTTCACAGGGAGGTACGGACAGAGGAACTGCTGAGCTTTAGGTAAGGTTAAGTCTACCTTATGGGTCTTACACCTTGTATTTCTTCTGTTCCCCTACACTTCTATCAGTCACCAGCAGATCTTCCACCTGTCTAAGGTTTCAGGATGTAATGTTAGTCTGCCAATAGTTACAGGCTACATCGATAGCCAACAAATAATTCAACCAAAAAAGCCTTTTGGTCATAAGGGGATGTGTTCCTCAAAATTCATTTTAATTCGACAATCAACTAGAAATGATCCTAAAAACGATTATTCATCTTTGTAACGCACTGATAACTAACCTCTGGTGCATTACTGAGGCCAAATGGAACACTGTCAAAACTGTACGGCCCGTAGCCAGTAACATACTGTACGAGAGTTGATGTCCACACATATATCCATTATGATTTACTTCTTAAGTAACTCATTCTCAGATTACCTTTAAACACAAACTGGATTATGGTTATGGAGTTATTGTGGCATCTGAGGGGTCTGTTGTCTGTACTGTTTGCCTTTAAAACAGCTGTTGAGGTGAAGCTTATTTTCACATCTGATTAGGGAACACACCTCCCCCTCAGCCCACCAGAGACGTCTGGCTTTCACCTCAGTCCAAACTCTGTGGTCTCTCCTTATACTCTGTGGTCTCTCCACACACACACACACACACACACACACATTCGCCACATTGACTGCATTCCAGTTACAACAACAATCCTGCCATTTGGTATTGTCCACTACAATGTGCTGGTGTGAATGTGTATCCCAGTGACATGTACTTGGAATCAGATATAGACTGAGTGACAGGTATGGGAAACAGACTCTGTGTCTTTCTGTCTTCTCAGAACTCATAAATCATGTTAGTGTTTGGCTGTTATGTGACGTGTTGGAAAAGACCATTGTTCTCTATGTGTGCGTACCAAATAGCACCCTATTTCCTATATAGTGCACTACTTTTGACCAGGGCGCATAGTGCACTACCTAGGAAATAGAATTGCCTTTGGGACGTATCCTCTGTCTCTCCGTAGGTTTATGGATCTGGCCGGGATGTGTAGCTCTGCTATTGTTTTATGGTTCACGTTCTTCCTTTAGAAAATGAGTGACATAAACGACTCATAAGGTTGCTCTAATATTGATCTCTCTCAAGCTGATAGTGTTCGGAATTTGGATCAAAATGGGACTTTTGTGTTATTATTGTATGAAATGGTACATTTCATGTGGAACTGGGCCTACCACAATTTGTCAGCAATATCCACAGGGATCTTATAGAAAGTTTGGAATTGAAATGAATTGTACGTTATGAGGAACAATGCCCGGCCCTCACTTCTCCTCTTTCTCTCCTCTGTTGAATAGTCCAGGGCCTCTATTCTAATAGCGTAGGAGTGCTGATTTAGGATCAGGTCCTCGCTTTCCATATAATCTTATTTATTATGATCTAGATCTGATCCTAGATCAGGCCAAAATTTCCTACACCCCCCCAGTGGTCTGACTACATATGTATCTGGACCTCACCCTCTTCCTGCCTTAGTACTCTGACCACAGTCCTTTTCTTCTACACCCGCTCAACAATCAACAGGAGAAATGTACCAGTCTATACGAGCTACAATCGCCTACCAAGAGGTTCCCAGGCGAAAGAAAGCTATGACCGCATGGACATACTGCTGTAGAACTTCAACCCCCATCCTTTTTTCTCACACACCTCATAACAAAAAACAACATATTCTCCCATCCCCTGCCTTTTTACAATCCCATATATCTGACAGTTGTAACGTCGTTTGTCTGTCTCGGGACAGAGGGGCATCTCAGGACAGAGGGGCATCTCAGGAGAGAGGGGCATCTCAGGACAGAGGGGCAGCCCGGGACAGAGGGGCAACCCGGGACTGAGGGGCAGCTCGGGACAGAAGCAGCCTGGTACTGAGGGGAAGCCCGGTACTGAGAGGAAGCCCAGTACTGAGAGGAAGCCCAGTACTGAGAGGAAGCTCAGTACTGAGAGGAAGCTCAGGCAGGTAGTAGGCTCCGGTAAATCCTGGCTGGCTGGTGGAACTGGATGATTCAGGTTGTCTGGCCGATCTAGAAGATCTTGGCAGACTGGCACTTCTGGCGGATCCAGGCAGACTGGCGACGCTGGACCGACTGGCGGCGCTGGGCAGACTGGCGGCGCTGGGCAGACTGGTGGCACTGGGCAGACTGGCGGCGCTGGCGGCGCTGGGCAGACTGGCAGCGTTGGGCAGACTGGGAGCACTGGGCAGACTGGGAGCACTGGGCAGACTGGGAGCACTGGCCACGCTGGGCAGACTAGGAGAACTGGCCGCGCTGGGCAGACTGGGAGCACTGGCGGCGCTGGGCAGACTGGGAGCACTGGCGGCGCTGGGCAGACTGGGAGCACTGGCGGCGCTGGGCCGACTGGGAGCACTGGCGGCGCTGGGCTGACTGGCGGCGCTGGGCAGACTGGGAGCACTGGTGGCGCTGGGCAGACTGGGAGCACTGGCGGCGTTGGGCAGACTGGGAGCACTGGGCAGACTGGGAGCACTGGCGGCGCTGGGCAGACTGGGAGCACTGGCGGCGCTGGGCAGACTGGGAGCACTGGCGGCGCTGGGCAGACTGGGAGCACTGGCCGCGCTGGGCAGACTGGGAGCACTGGCCGCGCTGGGCAGACTGGGAGCACTGGCCGCGCTGGGCCGACTGGGAGCACTGGCCTCGCTGGGCCGACTGGGAGCACTGGCGGCGCTGGGCAGACTGGAGACTCCGGCAGCACAGGAGAGGAGAAAGGCTCTGGCTGTGCTAAACAGGTGGGAGACTCCAACAGCGCAGGAGAGGAGAAAAGCGCTGGCTGCACTGAACAGACGAGGCACACTGGAGGCCTGGTGCGTGGTGCTGGAACTGGTGGTACTGGATCTAGGACACGCAAAGGAAGCCTGGTGCGGGGAGCTGCTACCGGAGGACTGGTGTGTAGAGGTGGCTCTGGATAGACCGGACCGTGCAGGCGCAGTGGAGCTCTTGAGCACCAAGCCTGCCCAAGCTTACCTGGCTTGGGCAGACTGGGAGCACTGGCGGCGCTGGGCAGACTGGGAGCACTGGCGGCGCTGGGCAGACTGGGAGCACTGGCGGCGCTGGGCCGACTGGGAGCACTGGCGGCGCTGGGCTGACTGGCGGCGCTGGGCAGACTGGGAGCACTGGTGGCGCTGGGCAGACTGGGAGCACTGGCGGCGTTGGGCAGACTGGGAGCACTGGGCAGACTGGAAGCACTGGCGGCGCTGGGCAGACTGGGAGCACTGGCGGCGCTGGGCAGACTGGGAGCACTGGCGGCGCTGGGCAGACTGGGAGCACTGGCCGCGCTGGGCAGACTGGGAGCACTGGCCGCGCTGGGCAGACTGGGAGCACTGGCCGCGCTGGGCCGACTGGGAGCACTGGCCTCGCTGGGCCGACTGGGAGCACTGGCGGCGCTGGGCAGACTGGAGACTCCGGCAGCACAGGAGAGGAGAAAGGCTCTGGCTGTGCTAAACAGGTGGGAGACTCCAACAGCGCAGGAGAGGAGAAAAGCGCTGGCTGCACTGAACAGACGAGGCACACTGGAGGCCTGGTGCGTGGTGCTGGAACTGGTGGTACTGGATCTAGGACACGCAAAGGAAGCCTGGTGCGGGGAGCTGCTACCGGAGGACTGGTGTGTAGAGGTGGCTCTGGATAGACCGGACCGTGCAGGCGCAGTGGAGCTCTTGAGCACCAAGCCTGCCCAAGCTTACCTGGCTCGATGCCCACTCTAGCCCGGCCAACAGGAAGGGCTGGTATGTGCCGCACCTGGCTCTGCACCCGCACTGGAAACACCGTGCGCTCCATAGCATAACACGGTGCCTGCCCGGTCTCTCTAGCCCAACGGTGAGCACAGGGAGTATGCACAGGTCTCCTACCTGGCATAACTATTCTCCCTCTAGCCTCCCCCCAATACATTTTTTGGGCTGTTTTTCCGGTTTCCAACCGCTTCGCCGTGCTGCCTCCTCATACCTGCGCCTCTCCGCTTTATCCGCGTCTATTTCATCCTTGGGACGGCGATATTCTCCCGGCTGCGCCCAGGGTCCTTTACCGTCTAATATCATCTCCCAAGACCAGAAGTCCTCATATTGCTGCTCCTCACAATTAACAGGGAGAGTAGGCTCAGGTCTGACTCCTGACTCAGCCACTCTCTCTCTGCGCTCTCCCCCGTTACTTTCGGTTTTCGCTCTGCGTCGCCGTGTTTTCCTTTTAGACTCCATTAGCCTGTAGCCCTCTTCGCACTGCTGAAGCGAATCCCAGACGGGCTCCTGCACTCGCTCTGGGTCGGCCGCCCACCTGTCGATTTCTTCCCACGTCGTATAATCCATGCCTCTACCGTCCATAACGTCCTCCTTTAGCTCCTGCCAGTTCACACGCTGCTCGGTCTGTGAGTGGTGGTGGGTGTTTCTGTAACATAGTTCGTCTGTTGAATGAAGAGAGTCAGACCGAAATGCAGCGTGTAGGTTACTCATGACTTTAATGAAATATATCGCGGTACATGAAATAACTGAATAAATACAAAAAACAACAAACGGAACGTGAAACCTATTACAGCCTATCTGGTGAACACTACACAGAGACAGGAACAAACACCCACAAAATACAACGCGAACTCAGGCTACCTAAATACGGTTCCCAATCCGAGGCAACGACAATCACCTGACTCCAATTGAGAATCGCCTCAGGCAGCCAAGCCTAACTAGACACACCCCTAATCATACACAATCCCAATTAATACAAACCCCAATACGAAACACAACATATAAACCCATGTCACACCCTGGCCTACCCAAACATATACCAAAAACACAAAATACAATGACCAAGGCGTGACAACAGTCATAAAATAACTTGGGTTGAAATCAATTGAGAGAAAGATATATGTTGAACGCCAACAGGTACAAGTCAAATCAAATGAAGAGAGAACCTTGTGGGAGAGTTCCAACGCCCTGAGAGTCAGAGTACCTTGAGCCCGATCAGAGGGTGTGTGTGTGTGTGTGTGTGTGTGTGTGTGTGTGTGTGTGTGTGTGTGTGTGTGTGTGTGTGTGTGTGTGTGTGTGTGTGTGTGTGTGTGTGTGTGTGTGTGTGTGTGTGTGTGTGTGTGTGTGTGTGTGTGTGTGTGTGTGTGTGTGTGTGTGTGTGTGTGTGTGTGTGTGTGTGTGTGTGTGTGTTGAGGCCAGCTAGGGTGAACATAAGGTTTTTCTAATGGTTAGTGTTTATTTAGGCTGTGGGAAAGGGAAACCATTAAGTAGTGATGAAAAATGGATCTAAAGGCAAGAAAGGGAGGATGTGGAAATGACCAAGTGGGAGACTGTGTGTGTTTTTCTCTCTGCAATGAAAACGTCCATACGTCCACCTGCAAAGAGAATAAGTCAATAATTGCAACACACTCCCTCCCACCAGCACACGTTCTCGGATTACCGGACCTCAGAAAGCCTACCGCTCGGGGCCCATTCCTACAGGATGTGCCTGGTGAATCTGGATGTTGTATGTTGTATGCTGTATGCTGTATGTGTCATATGCAGAATTCTCAAGGTGCTTGACATTTTCCTTATCTTCAGGTCAACTTGGTTGTTAAAATCTCAGAGGCACAGTTTCCTTTGGTAACTCGGTCATGTGATTATGACATTTAAAACCTGCAGTAAATTATGACTCACAGTTTCACTGTGAAAAGACCAGAAACTGAAACTGCACAATTCGCCCTGACAATCTAGACCCTTGACCGACAGTTGGTGCGCTGTTTTTTGCTCCATCTATCTCTAAAATCCACTGTCTGAAATGGATAATTATTGTTCATTTAGTAGTATTATAGACCAATAACAGTGATTGATGCCAGACGTGGGTCCCTCAGAAACAGAGTCTAGACAGAGAAACCAAATCAGAGATGGCTAGTAAAACCAACAGAGGGGTATTCAAACTTCAGACTGGTTGACTGAGTAACGGACTAGGCCTGCTAGTCTCTCTAAAACCCACAGGGATGTGTTGTTATGCTGAGAAGGAAAAGTCCAGCATCTGAGGAATGGACAGAGACAGAGAGTTGGTGGTCCACGCCAAGCATGAGCCAATAGTTGGGTTACAAAGCAAACAAAAACACTAGTCACATCAAGACGAAGAGGGGCAGCACCAAATTCAACCCACAAAGCACACAGAACACTGTTGAAACAAGTAAAAGAAAAAGTAAACAGAGTATTAATCTAATTTTGTGTAACAGTAGTTCTTCTGTCCTGTCTTGACATATTTTTCCCAACTGTTGGATTGTTTGGTTTGGCTGTAATTGGTTGTTTTAATCTTATACATTTTTCCTTTGTAGACTTGGAGCTTTTCATGATAACAATATAATATATTTTGGACATTTTTCAAATGAGACTTTCTTCATCTTCTTGGAACACCCGTCACTTAAATACATTCGATCTCACTATTGCTGTGTAAACTGAAAAACAGACATTTTTCATTGGAAAGCATAAGTGGAATCAAAAAGATGTCTTGTCATTGCTTAGCAATTAGTAGCGGGGTAAAGGATGAGTATTGAAATGCATCGTTACTGGTCCAATATTCACTGTGTGTACTGCTACGTTTCCACCATAGAAACAATACACTATCTTTTTAGTATTTTACACTATGGATAGCTTTTTAAACAAGACTTCCGGGGAGAGGAGGCAGAACCTCGGTTGCACTACAGGCAAACCGTTGTCTCAGAGTTTCTGTCCATTTAAATGATGCGGTGATGTTGCTCCTCAACGTAAATGGCTCCAAGAAACAGCTGAGGAAAACCACTGATTGTTTAGACCAACTAGAAGAGAATAGAGACAGAGACGTTATTCTGTTCTAACCTTACTACTCTAGACTGTTTCTCACAGGCACTACTGTTTCTCACAGGCACTACTGTTTCTCACAGGCACTACTGTTTCTCACAGGCACTACTGTTTCTCACAGGCACTACTGTTTCTCACAGGCACTACTGTTTCTCACAGGCACTACTGTTTCTCACAGGCACTACTGTTTCTCACAGGCACTAAAGTCACTGGAGCCCAATTTCGGTATAATGTAAGTAACACAAGTTAAGCAGACAAAGTTGGAACTGAAAATGTTTTTATTTTCACTTGCAATTCTCGTTTGTGTCAGTGTAAAACAATTGTGGTTATGAATTTAATCAACCATTGCTTTCATAGGGGAGAAAAACAGCACAGGGCACTTAAAAAAGATGACTAGAAAGTGTATTTGTGGCACGGCTAGACCATCACAGCAAACGTTCAGTTTTCTTCCAAAACATACATCTTTCATCAAATCCAAAAATCTTCTGTCCACTTAGCTATGATTCAGTCTTACTTCCTCTCAAGGTGTAAAGCCATCTGACCATATCCTCAAGTGGTCCATAGATCATGCAGACGGAGTTATACCCAACAGACTCCGCTGTGTTTATGGGTGGTTTGTAGCTCTACGTTCTCATAGGCCACACACTGGTGATGCTAACTGAGATGACCTTCTCAGCAATGGATCCCTGACCCCTGACCTCTAGGTCAACTCCAGCAGTGTGCCTGCCTGACTACAGTGAGGAACTAGTGAGGATCCATCTTTTTCCAATACTACTACTAAGACTGAGAAGGAAAAAAACTCTGTTATAGCAACAATTCATCCAAAGAATGGGCACCAATTAGAATATATGAATCCTAATCCTATCCATAAAGAAAGCCTATACAGTAGTAGGTTCTATTGTATATGTAATGGGGTGTGTGCTGGTGGCAGAGAATTCAGGCGCAGGAGAACTAAATTGGTATAAACGGAGTTATTTAATAAATGCTTACAAACTCCGAAAACCAACACAAAATAAAGAAAGTGGGTAAAAACCTGTCGCACACCATAACATACTTGGCACCAATACATACAACAAACAATTCCCGACAAGGACATGGGGGAAAACAGAGGGAAAATATACAACATGTAATTAGGGGATTGAAACCAGGTGAGTGTGAAAACAAGACAAAACAAATGGAACATGAAAAATGGATCTGTGATGGCTAGAAGGCCGGTGACGTCGACCGCCGAACACCGCCCGAACAAGGAGAGGAACCGACTTCGGCAAAAGTCGTGACAGTATAGTTCTTCCATTATATCAGTAACGTCACTCACTAAAGCAGGAGGGTGTGAACATGAGTTTAGAGATTGGAGCTTAGCTCCGTGTATCAGTTGCGCTTGATTTGAACCGTAATTGCCTCCCACAGTCCCAGATAAACATGTCCTGAAATCATTTTATTTCAACTACATGCATACAAAATTCACTGGCACCCATATTAGGACGGAAAAAAAGTTCTCAAAAAAAGTGAATATTTTCCCTCTGATTTCTCCTCGTTCCATAACTCAAGCGCTTGTAGACGTTGGGGTGCATCGTAGTCCTCTCTAGCTGAGTTATGACCCAGCGTTTCCACATCAATCTGATAGCTTCCATCTGTCCACAACACTGATGCTCCTTTTTTGGCCCTCTCTGTACCCCATCAAGGATGATCTTTTTTACACTTGGAATGAAATTCAAACAGAATCAATCCCCCCATTAACTAGTAAGTACAATTTAAGCCATAAACACGGAATGCTACCTAGAAAGGAAAGGCTTTTGTGTCTCTGCCTAACGATGGCTTTTCTCACGTTTTAGAATTGCTTAATTGTCACAGACACTTGTTGGTATGCTGTTTTTGAAAAGGAGAAAATGCTTTAACTTGCTTTTTTTTAAACAAACATGAGTTGTACTATGTCTCTCCTTCTAAGGTTCATGGTAAGCTTAAGCTTAATGGTAAGCTTAAGCTTAATGGTGAATTTACAAGAGGTTCATGAGCACCCTATTAAGTTACAGGCAGGGTGTCTAAATGTATTTTCTTTGGGAATTGTGGAGATGTCCACTATGTTGAAGACTGATTCGCTACAGCGTTTAAAATCTAATTCTCACACTCCTTCTGCAAAGACTGAGTAGGCCTTGGCGTGCCAATATCGCCACGAGGAGACACAGACGCGTTTATGTTCATCATGGTCACAAACTGCAACACCCAAAAAAATACTGCTGGGCTGTGTTAGAATTTGAACTTCCAGCTCAAGAGAGAAGCTTGGCACAAGCTTGGTACAGCTAATTGGCTCCAACTATCTAACGGAGTTACCTTTGACGACTTTGTGTATGCCACAGGCATAGGTCGGATTTCCATTCCTAGTCTAAATCCTAACACACACCTTGGTCTAAGCTTCCATACAGATGGAGGACCTTAATTTGAGCCAGTTTGCTATAGCAGGAAAGTTATCCTGCAGCAACAGGAAATGTGAATTATTTATGTGGATTATTATTCATGGACATTTTTTGGTAGGGGTTGATTTGACCTTTGTAAGGTAAAATCAAGTCTGACATTTCAAAGTGAGAATTATAAACTTCAGAAGCCAATTTAAACCTCAAATACACTACAAGTTTTACATTTCCTTCATTGTAGGAAAGTTCTCTAATTAAGATGCTACATCTGTGCTTCCTCTTCATATTTTCCTCACTTTGCTCCTTTCCACACTGCAGAAGAGGGCCATCCATTCTAATCAAGGGGAAGACGCCGCCCAAGCTTTTGTCAGCGTTTTGGAGGAAATTGTGACAGGTTTGTTATACAAATCATCCATGTTCCTTTATGTTTCACAGGTCTCTCTCTCTCCAGCCAAGAGACAGACGTCCGACTTTCTCTATGGAACACAAATACAAATCCCATGCGACATTGAGTTTAGAGACAAGTCTCCAAGTCCTCTTAGTTACCAGTAAAGTCTGCAGTTTGTTTTTCAGTGCTATTCAAACTTTTGTCACAGCATTGAATTTCAAACTAGAAAGGACAGTACAGCATCAAACCTTATAGTCCATAATTGTAAAACCAGCATTCTTAGTTTCGCTGTTTGACAGTAAGACCTTTGCCACAGAAGAGTTGCAAAATTAGGCTGCATCAACAAAAATAATATATTTGATGATTTGTATAATTAGCTGAAAATGAAGTTTGGCCAATCCAGATGTTTTGCTTTTCATTTAAATTCTCAACTTCAATATTTTGCAAGCACCTTGTAGGTTACACAGAGGTCCTGAAGAAAAATACACCAGTCTCAAATTAAAATGATATTACATAAAACAAAGCAAATCTTTTCAAATGTGAGATAACCACCATTGCAACTAACCAACCCACATCCTGAAACCAATGAATACATCTAACTTCACAGGATGTCTTTGGAATATAGGTTGTTGTCTGGGTTGTCCCCTTGGATATGGTTTGACAACAACAAACGCCTTAACCACTGAAAAAGGTTCTTAAAAGGATGATCAATATCCTCCGCCAAGGGAAGGAAACCGTGTCAATTGCCTTGGTCTTACTGATGGTCAGATAAGTGTTTGTGGCACAGTCGAAGCGTTTACACCGTATATTACATCATTGTGCCCATTATTTACTATGATGCGCTCTTCCTGCTATTGAAATTGTGGATGACTTATGACCTCTGTGAAGGGGTGAGGGTGTAGGGGTGTGGGGGGGGGTGTAGATTCCCATTATAGGTGTGTGTCTCTGTGCTAGGAACGGGGTGTGCCTTTGACTCAGTGGACAACAGTGGAGAGGGTGGGTGTAAGGGTGGAGGGGTATAAATTCACAGCCCTCATAAAGCCTTTGCGTTCAGAAGCCAGTCGTTGCCCTGCATGCGTCTGTTTAGTGTGTTAAACAAGCAAATGTTGACTTGTTTTTATGTTATTTCAGTTACTTGTAGCTCCAAAAAGTACTGAGTGACTGAGGAATACAAACTTAAACCTGTCAATTCAAAACTGGAACTATTGGTCGCCTATCCAAAACAAACTATGGTTTGTTATCCGTGTCCACAGCAGAAACGCCAAGAAAATCATCAAAAGCTGAATGAGATATAATACAAAGTAAATACAATTGTGTTTGAGAAATATTGTTTTATCTGAAACACACTTAAAGATAGAGGTTTCAATTATGTTCACATCATAATTCGATCATTTGTGTAAATATCACAGTCATAATGGTACAAATTCATTTGATACTGGATATTTAAAGTGCTTTTAGAAGCCCTTAACAGGAAGATATTAAAATTGGACAAGAGAACCCTGCCAAATGGAACCCCTTTCCCTACATAGTTCACTACTTTTGACCAGAAGCCCTTTGAGACCTGGTCAAACGTAGTGCATTATATAGGGAATTAGGGTGCAATTTGGAATGTAGCCCAGGTTTGTGAATGTAGCTGGCACGAAAGTTATTTTGGCACCGTCTGTCCAATGGACTGGTGGTGGGGAAAACACGATCCATGAAAAAACGATGTAGTATAAGCTTGAAATGGAAAACCATGTATTTTAATTTTTCTAAATGAAATACTGATTTAATAATGATTTAAAAACATTCCTCTGTGCCATTGTTAATAAACATCACACAGGTTCCAGACAGAGGCCTGGCGCAGGTAGTCTACTAACTAAGAAAAGGGGTCGTCAATATAAGCCTTTGCTAACATAAAGATGGCATGTGGGTCTACTGCTCTCTACTTAACCTGATATCTCCATCAGGACTTTACAATGTGAGCACCAGCCCATCATACCACTTTTGTACATCCGGCCTAATTTCCTGTAAACCTTTGTGGTGGTTTAATAACACGCAAGGGGTATACTTCACATTACTGAGTAAAGTTGGCTGTAAAACTCTCACACCACTACCCCACTATGGTGGTCTTCAGGTGGGTGGAGGGGGAAACAATCTCAGTGCTGCCTGCCTTTAATGCTGGCTGGCTGACTGAATGTGACTGAATTTGAAGCTGGCAAGCTAGTTGATTGACTGACAGACTGATGGGCTGACTGGCTGGTTGACTGACTGACTGGCTGGCTGGTTGACTGGCTGACTGGCTGAAGAACTGACTGATTGACTGGCTGGAAATGAACTCGGCCCATTGTTGTGTTAGGTTATTAACATCTCCATGTAACAGAACAGAAACAAGGGGCGGCTGCCAAGACGGAAATGAGTCCCAACACCTACAACTGGATGTCTGTAAAGTTGGCTGTAAAGTTGGCTGTAAAACTCTAGCAAAGGAGACCTTCCTCACACCACTACCCCACTATGGTGGGTGTCTTCAGGTGGGTGGAGGGGGAAACAATCTCAGTGCTGCCTGCCTTTAATGCTGGCTGGCTGATTGACTGACTGACTGACTGACTGACTGGCTGGCTGGTTAACTGACTGACTGGCTGACTGATTGACTGGCTGAATGGCTGGCTGGCTAGTTGAATTACTGACTGACTGACTGGCTGGCTGGCTGGCTGGCTGGCTGGCTGGCTGGCTGGCTGGCTGGCTGGCTGGCTGGCTGGCTGGCTGAATGGTTGACTGACTGACTGACTGACTGACTGACTGACTGACTGACTGACTGACTGACTGACTGACTGACTGACTGACTGACTGGTAGGCTGGCCGGCTGACTTGCTGGAAATGAACCTGGTCCATTGTTGTGCTCGATAATTAACATCTCCATGTAACAGAACAGAAATACAGGGCGGCTGCCAGGACACAAATGAATCCCAACGCCTACAACTGGATGTCTGGGCTCCTGGTACCCCACAACAGAGGTAAACTGATAAGGGAAAACACTGGTAACAAAACAAGGAGTGGAGGAGAGAGAAAGAGACATACATGACAGACAGTATGTGGACTGGGGACAACGTGTGCACTTACATGTGTTTGATTTGAGGGGAACAAATGGAAAGCTCATTCAATCACTCATATTGAAGAGATAACATAATTCACAATGTGTGGATAGGCCTATATGTATGGCTTTAATGTGAACGTGTGGTGCAGTATGAAATGTGTTGCTGCGCAAGGAATGCAGAAAACAAATTCTAAATGCCATGTGACAAATGGTTTTACTCTGGTATTCCTACTCTAAGTGCTTTGATGTCCACAAACAGTGGAGGCTGCTGAGGGGAGGATGGCTCATAATAATGGGTGGAACAGAGCAAATGGACTGGCATCAAACTAATGGAAACCAGGTGTTTGATGTATTTGCTACCGTTCCACCAATTCCGCTCCAGCCATTACCACGAGCCCGTCCTCCCCAGTTAAGGAGCCACCAATCTCCTGTGGTCTACGTCAGCCACCTATGCCTCCATTCAGTCCACGGAACAGACCTGGGGACTAACTGACTGACAGAGCTACTTACAGTTACTGCATTCATCTTAAGATACTGTAGCTAGGTTGGTTGAATGACTGACTGACTGACTGACTGACTGACTGGCTGGCCGGCTGGTTGACTAACTGACATGCATGACAGAGAGTGTCAACAGCAACAACTCCGTTGGCTTTGTTTTCCAGCAGTTATTACTTCAATAGAGTCAATACAGTCCGTCAGTCGGTCAGTCGGTCAGTCAGTCAGTCAGTCAGTCAGTCAGTCAGTCATTCAACCAACCTAGCTACAGTATCTTAAGATGAATGCAGTAACTGTAAGTAGCTCTGGATAAGAGCGTCGGCTAAATGACTCAAATGTAAATACAAATATTATTTTATGGTTGAGGGTTGAGGATAAATGGACTAATCTTATAGTATTTTTTAACAAGAAACATTTGTGTTGAAAATGCCTAACCACTTGTATAATCTATTTGCGTACACTTCAAACAGACATACATACCCCACCAGACACACCACTATGGGTTTCTTCACGGTACCCAAACCAAAGACAGACAATGCGTTGCTAAGTTACGTATACAGCCGTGTAGGTACGTGTTACATTTCGGCGACAGGGAAGACAGAATGAGGAAATACCTGAGAGAGTGGAAAAAAGAGATGAATTCTAGAAATGACTCTGGAATGACGTCATCCACAAAGAGTCACACATGACACAATGACACAATGAGTGGCATTGGGGTTATTTCCAGGAGAATGCACAGGGACTGGTGGTAAGAGCAAAACAACAGCAACGGCTCCTGTGGCTTTGTTTTCCAGCAGTTCTTACTTCAATACTAGGGGATTTACAGTAGGTACAATAGCAGGGGCCTCACCGCCTATTTGGAATTACACATTTTATCACCAGGGTTATTCTTTGTGTTTGGACTTTGGGGATCGGATAATACAATGCTGTAGCATTCTGGAGGTACTAGTCACTACCAACCATTGGCAAAATATGTATTGGCTTTGTGCTTGGAATGCCAACTGTGCCACCCTGGGCTCTGGGTGGCATTGGATCAGGACAAGAACAATGGAGCATTATGACTAACACACACAGACCTAACATCAACAACATGATAGTCTGTGATATGTGGTTGTCCCACCGAGCTACAGTATCTTAAGATGAATGCAGTAACTGTAAGTAGCTCTGGATAAGAGCGTCGGCTAAATGACGCAAATGTAAATACAAATATTATTTTATGGTTGAGGGTTGAGGAGAAATGGACTAATCTTATAGTATTTTTTAACAAGAAACATTTGTGTTGAAAATGCCTAACCACTTGTATAATCTATTTGCGTACACTTCAAACAGACATACATACCCCACCAGACACACCACTATGGGTTTCTTCACGGTACCCAAACCAAAGACAGACAATGCGTTGCTAAGTTACGTATACAGCCGTGTCCTGGTGGAATAATCTGCCACCAGAGGTTACTCAGACAAAAAGCAAGTAAAGCATTTTCTGGGATAAAAAACATTGTGTATCACAGCGCCTCTCCTCTTTCCAAATATGTAATTTTACTGTGTTTTATATAGGAATACGAATATGTATATATGAATAGTGTGGTGTTTGTTTGGTGTACTTGTGGGCACGTCTATGGGTTTTGTGTTTTCCCATTTTGTGGGTTTTCCCTGGACAGTTTAAGTCCCCCTGTTTGGGGCATTTGTTTGTTCATTACGCCCTGTGTTTTCGTGAGGGTTGGCTTATGTTCGCCGTTTCTCTGTGCATTAAAATAGCACTCCCCTGAACTCTCTGCTTCCTGCGCCTGACTCCTCACCCACTACACTCAGACCATTACAGAATCCCGCACCCCTGAGGAATGGAGTCAGCAGGAGCAACAGCCACTCCCCTCCCATCGATGGAAGAGAGGGTTCTACATCACACCATGATGCGATGGATCTGGGGATGGATTTGGGAGGGGCTTTGCCGAGGGATACCGGAGGAGGAGGCTCCCTCTGCACCAACTGTGGTCGGAGAGGACACACGGCCGATCGGTGCTGGGGGGGTCCGTCTGGGAGTCGAGATGGCAGGCGAAACATTTCTCGATCACCCCAGGTGAGTCAGCACCAAACTCACCCAGGTCACATGTTTGTCTTGATTTTTTTCCTTAATTTTTTCCCCTCTTCCCAGCTTAGGGTGCTAGTCGATTCAGGCGGATCGCGGACTCGCTATTAAATTAGGTGTTCCGCTTGTGCCGATAGATTCTCCCTTTCCCGTGCACTCCCTAGATAGCCGGCCATTAGGGTCAGGGGTGGTCAGGGAGACCACGATCCCACTGGACATGGTAACGCAGGGGAATCATAGGGAGCGTATCAGTCTCTATATTATTGATTCACCTGCGTTTCCAGTGGTGTTAGGGATTCCCTGTGGCTGGGTTCTCCAGGGTGTCAGAGGAGTTTTCTGGAAGGTGTCTGGGAGTTTCCGTCGGTGCCACCTCGGTTGAAAGTCCAGACCAGGGTCCCACAGTGTGCATTCCCCCCGAGTATGCCGATTTGGCAATCGCTTTTAGTAAAAAGAAGGCGACTAAATTACCACCACATCGACCGGGAAGGGATTGTGTGATAGATCTCCAGGTAAACGCTGCGCTTCCCAAGAGTCATGTGTACCCATTGTCCCAAGAGGAGACGTTGGCTATGGAGACATATATCACAAAGTCTCTGGGACAGGGGTACATTCGGTCCTCCATTTCACCCGTCTCCTCGAGTTTCTTTTTTGTGAAGAAAAAGGAGGGAGGATTGTGTCCGTGTATTGATTATAGAGGTCTAAATGCTATCACAGTGGAGTTCAGCTACCCACTACCTCTCATTGCTACGGCGGTGGAATCCTTTCAGGGAGCGCAGTTCTTCACAAAATTGGATCTCAGGAGCGCGTATAGCCTGGTGAGTATTCGGAAGGGAGACGAGTGGAAAATCGCATTTAGTACCACATCTGGCCACTGTGAGTACTGCGTCATGCCGTATGGGTTAAAAAATGCTCCAGCCATTTTTCAATCCTTTGTAGACGATATTCTCAGGGACTTGCACGGGCAGGGAGTGGTTGTTTATATCGATGACATTCTGATCTACTCAGCCACTCACGCCGCGCATGTGTCTCTGGTACGCAAGGTGCTTGGTAGACTGCTGGAGCATGACCTATACGTCAAGGCTGAGAAGTGTGTGTTCTCCAAACGAGCCGTCTCCTTTCTGGGTTATCGCATTTCCACCTCGGGGGTGGAGATGGAGGGTGACCGCAGTAAGGCCGTGCGTAATTGGCCGACTCCGACCACGGTAAAAGAGGTGCAGCGTTTTTTGGGTTTTGCCAACTACTACCGGAGGTTTATCCAGGGTTCTGGCCAGGTAGCGGCTCCAATTACCTCACTTCTGAAGGGGGGCCCGGTGCGATTGCGGTGGTCAGCAGAGGCGGACAGAGCTTTCAACAAGTTGAAGGCGCTGTTCACGGATGCACCCGTGTTGGCGCATCCGGAGCCCTCTCTAGCATTCATAGTGGAGGTGGACGCGTCCGAGGCTGGGGTGGGTGCCGTGCTATCACAGTGCTCGGGTACGCCACCGAAACTCCGCCCCTGCGCTTTCTTCTCGAGCAAGCTCAGCCCAGCGGAGCATAACTATGATGTGGGGGACCGGGAGTTGTTAGCGGTGGTCAGGGCTCTGAAGGTGTGGAGACACTGGCTTGAGGGGGCGAAGCTCCCCTTTCTCATCTGGACCGACCACCAAAATCTGGAGTATATTCGGGCAACTAGGAGACTGAACCCGCGTCAGGCAAGGTGGGCCATGTTTTTCACTAGATTCCGGTTCACTTTATCATATAGACCAGGCTCCCAGAACGTGAAGGCGGACGCACTGTCCCGCCTTTATGACACGGAGGATAGGTCCACCGAACCTACTCCCATCCTTCCGGCCTCAAAGCTGATGGCACCGGTGGTATGGGAGATGGACTCGGACATCGAGCGGGCGTTAGGGGCTGAACCCGCGCCTCCTCAGTGTCTGGCGGGGCGGAGGTACGTGCCGCTTGGTGTTCGGGACCAACTGATTCGGTGGGCTCACGTCCTACCCTGGGTCACCCTGGGGTGAGGAGGACAGTGGGGAGCCTTCGGGGGAGGTATTGGTGGCCTACCTTGGCTAGGGACGTTAAGGTTTATGTCTCCTCCTGTTCGGTATGCGCCCAGAGTAAGGCTCCTAGGCACCTTCCTAGAGGGAAGTTACAACCCCTCCTCGTTCCACTACGGCCATGGTCACATCTATCTGTAGATTTCCCGACCGACCTTCCCCCGTCTCAGGGCAACACCACGGTTCTGGTGATTGTGGATCGGTTCTCTAAGTCCTGCCGTCTCCTCCCGTTGCCCGGTATCCCAACAGCCCTACAGACTGCGGAGGCATTATTCACCCACGTCTTCCGGCACTACAGTGTGCCGGAGGACATCGTTTCTGATCGGGGCCCCCAGTTCACGTCCCGAGTATGGAGGGCGTTCATGGAGCGTCTGGGGGTCTCAGTCAGCCTGACCTCCGGTTATCACCCCAAAAGTAATGGGCAGGTGGAGAGAGTAAACCAGAAGGTGGGTAGGTTTCTGCGGTCGTACTGCCAGGACCGGCCAGGGGAGTGGGCGAGATACATCCCCTGGGCTGAAATGGCCCAGAACTCACTACGCCACTCCTCTACTAATGTGTCCCCCTTTCAGTGTGTGTTGGGGTACCAGCCGGTCCTGGCACCGTGGCATCCAAGCCAGACCGAGGCTCCTGCGGTGGAGGAATGGGTGCAGCGCTCCAAAGAGACCTGGAGGGCTGGCCAGGAATCTCTTCAACAGGCTAGTGGACGGCAGAAAAGGAGTGCTGACCGCCACCGCAGTGAGGCCCCCGTGTTTGTACCAGGGGACAGGGTCTGGCTATCGACCCGAAACCTGCCCCTCCGCGTGCCCTGCCGGAAGCTTGGGCCGCAGTGTGTAGGGCCGTTCAAAGTCCTGAGGAAAATAAACGAGGTGTGTTATCGATTACAACTCCCTTCCTATTATCGTATTAACCCCTCGTTTCATGTGTCTCTTCTCAGGCCGGTGGTAGCTGGTCCCCTACAGGACGGTGAGGTGCTGGAGGTCCCTCCTCCCCCTCTGGACATCGAGGGGTCCCCGGCGTATACGATACGGGCCATTCTGGACTCGAGACGCCGGGTGAGGGGCCTGCAGTACCTCGTGGACTGGGAGGGGTACGGTTCGGAGGAAAGGTGCTGGGAACCCGCCAGGGACATTTTGGATCCGTCAATATTGAGGGATTTCCATCGCCTCCATCCGGATTGCCCTGCGCCTCGTCCTCCGGGTCGACCTCGAGGCCGGTGTCGGTGCGCTGCGGGAGCCGGGCGTCAAGGGGGGGTACTGTCACGACTCAGACCGAAGGACACTCCCCTTCCCGTTCGGGTGGCGCTCGGCGGTCGTCGTCGCCGGCCTACTAGCTGCCACTGATTATTTCCTCCCCTCCTTATGTGTTTATTGAGTGCACCTGTTTTGAGTTAGGTAGTTAGTAGTAAGGCTTTATTAGTCAGCCGGCCCGCCTGGTTCCTTGTGCAGGATTAATTATTGTGACCGTCTGTTTGGTGTACTTGTGGGCACGTCTATAGGTTTTGTGTTTTCCCATTTTGTGGGTTTTTTCCTGGACAGTTTAAGTCCCCCTGTTTGGGGCATTTGTTTGTTCATTACGCCCTGTGTTTTCGTGAGGGTTGGCTTATGTTCGCTGTTTCTCTGTGCATTAAAATAGCACTCCCCTGAACTCTCTGCTTCCTGCGCCTGACTCCTCACCCACTACACTCAGACCGTTACATCCCTAAACAACTTCCATTCATAACAATAATATGTTTCTACGGGGTTGGGGCAGATAAGTCAGCGTTGGGGGTCAATTCCATTTCAGTTCCAGTCAATTCAGAAAGTAAACAAAATTCCAATTCTAATTCTAAATGTTCGTCTTTGAATTGCGTAAAAGAGAATTGGAATTGCAACTTCAGTATGTTCCCTGAATTGACTGGAATTTAAATGGAATTGATCCCCGACCCTGACAGGAGAAATACTTCACCAAGGAGCGTGAGTCTATGAGGGCTGTGCCTCCCAGACACTGGGAGAAGAGCCAGAATGGCATCATAACTAGGACCAAAGATACAGAGGCTGCCAGAGAGGAGCAGCGCTTGCCACGGGTGAATGGGGGGGTAGCTGGGAGAATCTGTCTGCCTCAAAATTACCCCCGCATTCTTCAAACCTGACTGAAAAGTAGCTAAACAAGGCATCACATGTCAGGTATGACAAAGAGGAATTACAGTAAGGGTTTCTTCCCAGTACGATCAGCATATTCCCCGTGAAGTTGTTTTTTCTTAAAGGGGATTGTATTTCCACAGGGATTGAATTTCCAATGAACAACATCTGAATGCTCTTACAAGCATATTTTATTTAACAGGAGAGCAAATTGGATTTTGGTCACGTGGTGGTTGCAATGTGTATGAATTCACTTTGCTTGTTGGCTCATTAGCTCACTGCACACTCAGGGAATTATAGTAACCTGTTAGTCACTGGCACACCAAACCATCGTCCCACCTGAATCATTTTTATCTCCCCCACATGGCTCCGAAGGCCTATTTCCTTTCCAAATCTTGAATATTCCAATGTAGCAGCTCTTTCAACCTTCCCCTACCCAGACTCTGCATACTCGCATTGGGCTATCGTGCAACGGCTGGGAGTTGTGCCTCACACAAAGCATTAGCAACACTACACTTGAAAGGTACAATAATAGCAGCAGGCAGGCTGAACTTTGACCTCCCATGTCTCGTGTGCATTGTGATATGGATGCCATGAAGGTGCCATGTAATTGTGACCATCTGCCTGATGACCTAGTGTGATTCTCTCTCTCTTTCTCTCCCTTTCTCTCTTTCCCTCTCTCTCTCCCTTTCTCTCTCTCTGCTCTCTCTCTCTCTCAGAGACTAGAGGGGCTTGAGGCTTGGGAATAAGATGAATGTTGTTTTTCTTCCTGGAAGTTTGTAAGGGGGAGGGTGAATTTAAATTATCGTGAGGCTCTGCTGTTAAAACTTTCCAGAAACTTTGACAAAAACACAAACCTGCCCGTAATCAATCTCTTTGTCTTTTGAAATGTCTTTAAAAAGTCCATTCATCAATGTCTATCTAACCCTTATTTGCCCTGTCACATTAAGATTCGACAATGTTGTTAACGTGTGGATCCAGGGCAAGAGTCTGGAAGACCATAATGCGTTCACTATTCTTCTTTCATACAACTACGCATGACTGAGCTCTCCTATTTGGCTATGCCCTGTCAGCAACATCACAGTTCTATGATCCAAGCTCTCGTTGTAATTTTGGAAAAGGACAACCCTGAACTGTCTGCCTATTTTCTTTGTTTACTGGTGTGTAACCAGAAGGGTGTCCCACTATTGCTGAAACATGCAGATTTTGGATGAGATAGCCCATGGCCGCATCACAACTGGCCTCTACTTGGTGGGGTGTGAGTGTGACTTCAAGGCTCCAGGGTATCTCTCAGCCCTTAGCTTACACACACTCTCCCGGCACACACACTCCTGACACAATAATATAATATAACAATGACATAATAATAATAATAATATATGCCGTTTAGCAGACGTTTTATCCTAAGCGACTTACAGTGATGCGTGCCTACACACACACACGCTCCTGATACACACACACTCCTGAAACACACACACTCCTGATACACACATCTTTCTCCCTCTAAAACAGGTTCCCTCCCTGTTCGCCAGACAGGTGGATAACGTCGCTCTCCCGCGCTCTGTGTCTCTGACAGGAGGAGTTCCCAGGGTTACTTAATACATGCTGATCGTGCCTTCGAGTTGCCCTTGAGTGATTACAGAAGCCCCTGTGCGGTGCTTCTGAAGAAAGAGGTTGTGTGAAGTGGATCCACTCTGGTACTTCTGCTCTGTGTCACAACATGACAGAGAGACCTTTTATGTACCCTTCTCACACTACTGAGGTGTACTGGTAAAGCATTCACTATAGCTGGTAGATAGGATCATGTTTAAAAAAATATGAGTCAGCACAGTCCAGTTCGGCAAAATAGTGTGAAAAGGTTATCAGTGACTTCCCGTATAAATTAAAAGCTGCTGAACGGTTTTCTCATCACACACAGTGAAGACGCATTCTGCTAATGTGAGAGTTATCGCCGAAATTATTTTACCTATTCGTGTTTCTACTTCTGTCCTAAAAAAACACATAGGGTTCTATTCAATCAGATCCGCTTTAGCTGACATCTGCATAGAGGTTGTTTTGGCGGTGTTAGAGGTGGGACTATATTAGAGAGAGTTCAAAATGGATTGGTCAAACTCAAGGTGTCATTATAAAAATTTACCCGCCCCCTCGACAACGTATAAAATATTTTCACAAGATTCACCCCTTGTATTGTAAAAAAACACACACCCTCCCTCCTCATTATCTCTAAATAATGTTTACGACCACAAATAACAATAACTGTGGCGACTGGATATTGACTTTGCCACTTCAGCATGCAGGACTATGGGCCAGATGGTTGAGGGTTCGCCAGCGACCACGGTCAAACTCACTCTCCCTGCCTGTTACAGCATGCAGGACTATGGGCCAGATGGTTGAGGGTTCGCCAGCGACCACGGTCAAACTCACTCTCCCTGCCTGTTACAGCATGCAGGACTATGGGCCAGATGGTTGAGGGTTAGCCAGCGACCACGGTCAAACTCACTCTCCCTGCCTGTTACAGCATGCAGGACTATGGGCCAGATGGTTGAGGGTTCACCAGCGACCACGGTCGAACTCACTCTCCCTGCCTGTTACAGCATGCAGGACTATGGGCCAGATGGTTGAGGGTTCGCCAGCGACCATGGTCGAACTCACTCTCCCTGCCTGTTACAGCATGCAGGACTATGGGCCAGATGGTTGAGGGTTCGCCAGCGACCACGGTCAAACTCACTCTCCCTGCCTGTTACAGAATGCAGGGCTATGGGCCAGGTGGTTGAGGGTTCGCCAGCGACCACGGTCGAATTCACTCTGCCTGCCTGTTACAGCATGCAGGGCTATGGGCCAGATGAATGAGGGTTCGCCAGCGAACACGGACGAGCTCACTCTCCCTGCCTGTTATAGCATGCAGGGCTATGGGCCAGATGGTTGATGATTCGCGAGCGACCACGGAGGAGCTCACTCTACCTGCCTGTTACAGCATGCAGGGCTATGGGCCAGATGAATGAGGGTTCGCGAGCGACCACGGAGGAGCTCACTCTACCTGCCTGTTACAGCATGCAGGGCTATGGGCTAGATGGTTGATGATTTGCGAGCGACCACGGATGAGCTCACTCTACCTGCCTGTTACAGCATGCAGGGCTATGGGCCAGATGGTTGAGGGTTCACCAGCGACCACGGACGAGCTCACTCTCCCTGCCTGTTATAGCATGCAGGGCTATGGGCCAGATGGTTGAGGGTTCACCAGCGATCACGGTCGAGCTCACTCTCCCTTCCTGTTACAGCATGCAGGGCTATGGGCCAGATGGTTGAGGGTTCACCAGCGACCACGGACGAGCTCACTCTCCCTGCCTGTTATAGCTTGCAGGGCTATGGGCCAGATGGTTGAGGGTTCACCAGCGACCACGGACGAGCTCACTCTCCCTGCCTGTTACAGCATGCAGGGCTATGGGCCAGATGGTTGAGGGTTCACCAGCGACCACGGACGAGCTCACTCTCCCTGCCTGTTACAGCATGCAGGGCAATGGGCCAGATGGTTGAGGGTTCACCAGCGACCACGGACGAGCTCACTCTCCCTGCCTGTTACAGCATGCAGGGCTATGGGCCAGATGGTTGAGGGTTCACCAGCGACCACGGACGAGCTCACTCTCCCTGCCTGTTACAGCATGCAGGGCTATGGGCCAGATGGTTGAGGAGCCACCTGCAGATAATGGTCAGCTACAGGGGAATCAGATTTTCAACATTTTGATGCCATATTAATAATTATATAAAAAATGTGCAACGAATTTGCCAATGCCAATGCACCACACAACAACAAACAAAGCATAATGACTTTGTGCACTTCAATATCATGGTTTGCATTTTCAACACCACAATTAACAGACTATGTCAATCTCGACAAACAGAAAACACATCCTTCCCTGTCTTGTAGGCCTACTCAGTATCGAAGGTTTAGCTTCACAATCTCTAAACTTTTTTGTGTTTTGTAACAGATGTCTCTTTCCATTCATCTATGGCACAGTTTGGATTGATTGATTGATTGTTTTTGTCAGTTACAATACAACACACACAGTATATTCGGAAAAGTATTCAGACCCCTTGACTTTTTCCACATTTTGTTTCGTCACAGCCGTATTTTTTCTCATCTATCTACACACAAAACCCCATAATGACAAAGCAAAAACAGGTTTTTAGAAATGTTTGCAAATGTAAAAGAAAGACCCTTTGCTATGAGACTCAAAATTGAGCTCAGATGCATCATTGATCACCTTTGAGATGTTTCTATGGCCTGATTGGAGTCCACCTGTGTTAAATTCAATTGATTGGACATGATTTGGAAAGGCACACACCTGTCAATATTCGGTCCCACAAGCACGACTCCAACACCAACATTAAGTTTGCTGACGACAGTGGTAGGCCTGATCACCGACACCGACAACGATGAGACAGAGGTCAGAGACCTGGCAGTGTGGTGCCAGGACAACAACCTCTCCCTCAATGTGAGCAAGACAAAGGGCTGATTGTGGACTATAGGAAAAGGAGGGCAGAGCAGGCCCCCATTAACATCGACAGGACTGAAGTGGAGCGGGTCGAGAGTTTCAAGTTCCTTGGTGTCCACCAACAAACTATCATGGTCCAAGCACACCAAGACAATTGTGAAGAGGGCACGACAACACCTTTCCCCCCTCAGGAGACTGAAAAGATTTGGCATAGGTCCCCCAGATCCTCAAAAGGTTTTACAGCTGCAACATCAAGAGCATCCTGACCGGTTGCATTACCGCCTGGTAAGGCACCTACTCGGGCATCTGACCAGAAGGTGCTATAAGAGGGTAGTGTGTACGGTCCAGTACAAGCTTCCTGACATCCAGGATCTATATACTAGGCGGTGTCAGAGGAAGGCCCCAAAAAATTGTCAAAGACTCCAGTCACCCAAGTCATAGACTGTTCTCTCTGCTATCGCACAGCAAGAGGTACTGAAGCATCAAGTCGAGGACCAAAAGACACCTTAGCATCTTCTACCCCCAACCCATAAGACTGCAGAATAACTAAACGAATCAAACGGCCACCCGGACTCTTTACATTGAAACCCCACACCCACCACCTTTTTGTTTTCACAGAGCTGCTACTCGCTGTTAATTATCTATGCATAGTCACTTTACAAATGACCTCGATGAACCTGTACCCCTACACATTGACTCAGTAACCCCTGTATACAGCCTCATTACTGTTATGTACATTTATTGTGTTACTTTTGCATTTATTACATTTTTTTTAAACTTCAGTTTATTTAGTAAATATTTTATTAACTTTATTTATTGAACTGCATTGTTGATTAAGGGCTTGTTAAGTAAGCATTTCACAGTAAGGTCTACACCTGTGTATTCGGTGCATGTGACAAATACAATTTGATTTGATTTGATTTGACCGTGCATGTCAGAGCAAAAACCAAGCCAAGAGGTGGAAGGAACTGTCCGTAGAGCTCCGAGCCAGGATTGTGTCGAGGCACAGATCTGGGGATGGATACCAAAAAATGTCTACAGCATTGAAGTTTCCCAAGAACATAGTGGCCTCCATCATTCTTAAATGGAATAAGTTTGGAACCCCCAAGACTCTACCTGGCCACCTGGCCAAACTGAGCGATCGGTGGAAAAGGGTTTGGTCAGGGAAGTGACCAAGAACACGATGGCCACTCTGACAGAGCTCCAGAGTTCCTCTGTAGAGAAGGACAACCATCTCTGCAGCACTCCAGACCTTTATGGTAGAGTGGCCAGACTAAAGCCACTCCTCGGTAAAAGGCACATGACAGCCCACATGGAGTTTGCCAAAAAGCAGTTAAATGACTCTCAGACAATGAGAAACAAGATTATTTGGTCTGATGAAACCAAGATTGAACTCTTTGGCCTAAATGCAAAAAGTCATGTCTGGAGGAAACCTGGCACTGTACCTACGGTGAAGCATGATGGTGGCAGCATCATGGTGTGGGGATGTTTTTCAGTGACAGGGAGTGGGAGACTAGTCAGGATCGAGGGAAAGATGAACGGAGCAAAGTACAGAGAGATCCTTGATGAAATGCTGGTTAAGTGTGCCTTAAATTTGTAAAAATCAGAGTCACCAGCAAAGCACTATCACATCTCCTCCTCCATGCTTCACGGTGGGAATCACATATGCGGAGATCATCCGTTCACATACTCTGTGTCTCTCATAGACGCGCTGGTTGGAACCAAAAACCTCAAATTTGGACTCATCAGACCAAAGGACAGATTTCCACCTTTCTAATGTCCATTGCTTGTGTTTCTTGGCCCAAGCAAGACTCTTGTACTTAGTGGTGTCCTTTAGTAGTGGTTTCTTTGCAGCAATTTGACCATGAAGGCCTGATTCACGCAGTCTCCTCTGAACAGTTGATGTTGAGATGTGTCTGTTACTTGAACTCCATGAAGCATTTATTTGGGCAGCAATCTGAGGTGCAGTTAACTCTAATGAACATATCCTCTGCAGCAGAGGTAACTCTCCAATACCTTGACTTTGGTGTCCTTAAGCCATTTTGCCACAACTTTGGAGGTATGCTTGGAGTCATTGTCTATTTGGAAGACCCATTTGCGACCAAGCTTTACCTTCCTGACTGATGTCTTGAGATGTTGCTTCAATATATCCACATGATTTTCCTCCTTCATGACGCCATCTATTTTGTGAAGTGCACCAGTCCCTCCTGCAGAAAAGCACCCCTACAGCATGATGCCACCCCTATGCTTCACGGTTGGGATGGTGTTCTTTGGCTTGCAAGCCTCCCCCTTTTCCTCAAAAAATAACGATGGTCATTATGGCCAAACAGTTCTATTTTTGTTTAATCAGACCAGAAAATACAATATTTGTCCCCATGTGCAGTTGCAAACCATAGTCTGGCTTTTTTATGGCAGTTTTGGAGCAGTGGCTTCTTCCTTGCTGAGCCGCCTTTCAGGTTATGTCGATATAGGATTCGTTTTTACTGTGGATAGAGATCATTTTGTACCTGTTTCCTCCAGCATCTTCACAAGGTCCTTTGCTGTTGTTTTGGGATTGATTTGCAGTTTTCGCACCAAAGTACACTAATCTCTAGGAGACAGAATGCGTCTCCTTCCTGAGCTGTATGACGGCAGTGTGGTCCCATGGTGTTTATAGTTGCGTACTATTGTTTGTACAGATGAACGTGGTATCTTCAGACATTTGGAAATTGCTCCCAAGGATGAACCAGACTTGTGGAGGTTTACAAATTTTTTCTGAGGTCTTGAATGATTTATTATTTATTTTCCCATGATGTCAAGCAAAGAGGCACTGAGTTTGAAGGTAGGCCTTGAAATACATCCACAGATACACCTCCAATTGACTCAAATTATGTAAATTAGCCTATCAGAAGCTTCTAAAGCCATGACATCATTTTCTGGAATTTTACAAGCTGTTTAAAGGCACAGTCAACTTAGTTTATGTAAACTTCTGACTCACTGGAATTGTAATACAGTGAATTAGAAGTTAAATAATCTGTCTGTAAACAGAAAAATGACTTGTGTCAGGCATAAAGCAGATGTCCTAACCAACGTGCCAAAACTATAGTTTGTTAACAAGACATTTGTCGAGTGGTTGAAAAACGAGTTTTAATGACTCCAACCTAAGTGTATATAAACTTCCGACTTCAACTGTACAGGGGGTAACGGTACAGAGTCAATGTGCGGGGGCATCGGTTAGTTGAGGTAATATGTACATGAAGGTAGAGTTATTAAAGTGACTATGCATAGATGATAACAACAGAGAGTAGCAGCAGTGTAAAAGAGGGGGAGAGGGGCAATGCAAATAGTCTGAGTAGCCATTTGATTAGCTGTTCAGCAGACTTATGGCTTGGGGGTAGAAGCTGTTTAAAGAAGCCTCTAGGTCCTAGACTTGGCGCTCTGGTACCGCTTGCCGTGCGGTAGCAGAGAGAACAGTCTATGACTAGGGTGGCTGGAGTCTGTGACAACTTTTAGGGCCTTCCTCTGACACCACCTGGAAAAGAGGTCCTGGATGGCAGGAAACTTGGCCCCAGTGATGCACTGTTCGCATTACCCTCTGTAGTGCCTTGCAGTTAGAGGCCGAGCAGTTGCCATACCAGGCAGTGATTCAACCATGCTCTGGATGGTGCAGCTGTAGAACCTTTTGAGGATCTGAGGACCCATGCCAAATCTCCTGAGGGGGAATAGTTTTTCTTCTTCCCTCTTAGTAAAAGTTAGCTTGTGGAAAAGCATAGTGCATAAGGGAAGTACCAAAACCTCTTGATAAAGTGGAGACACATGCAAGCAGATGCATATAAGGCACTCCCCCGCCCTCCCTTCGGAAAAGCTGACCACGACTCCGTTTTGTTGCTCCCAGCCAGACAGAAACTAAAACAGGAAGCTCCCGGACCAACGCTGGTCCGACCAATCGGATTCCACGCTTCAAGATTGCTTCGATCACGTGGACTGGGATATGCTCCGCATTACGGCAAACAACAACATTGATGAATACGCTGATTCGGTGTGCAAGTTTATTAACAAGTGCATCGGTGATGTTGTACCCACAGCGTCTATTAAAACATTCCCCAACCAGCAACCGTGGATTGATGGCAGCATTCGTGCAAAACTGAACTTGCGAACCACCGCTTTTAATCAGGACAAGGTGACCGGAAACATGACCGAATACAAACAGTGTAGCTATCCCTCCGCAAGGCAATCAGACAAGCTAGGCGTCAGTACAGAGACAAAGTGGAGTTGCAATTCAACGGCTGACACGAGAGGTATGTGGCAGGGTCTACAGTCAATCACGGACTATAAAAGAAAAACAAGCCCCGTCGTGGATCACGATGCCTTGCTCCCAGACAGACTTTTTTGCTCGCTTTGAGGACAATACAGTGCCACTGACACAGCCCGCTACCAAAACCTGTGGGCTCTACTTCACTGTAGCCAACGTGAGTAAAACATTTAAATGTGTTAACCCTCACAAGGCTGCAGGCCCAGACGGCATCCCCAGACGCGTCCTCAGAGCATGCGCAGACCAGCTGGCTGGTGTGTTTAAGGACATATTCAATCAATCCTTATCCCAGTCTGTTGTCCCCGCTTCAAAAGGGCCACCATTGTTCCTGTTCCCAAGAAAGCTAAGGTAACTGAGCTAAATGACTACCGCCCTGTAGCACTCACTTCCATCATCATGAAGTGCTTTGAGAGACTAGTTAAGGACCATATCACCTCCACCCTACCTGACACCCTAGACCCACTCCAATTTGTTTACTGCCCCAATAGGTCCACAGACAACGCAATCGCCATCACACTGCACACTGCCTTAACCCATCTGGACAAGAGGAATACCTATGTAAGAATGCTGTTCATCGATTACAGCTCAGCATTTAACACCATAGTAACCTCCAAACTCGTCATTAAGCTCGAACCTGGGTCTTGACCCCGCCCTGTGCAGCTGGGTCCTGGACTTCCTGCTGGGCCGCCCCAGGTGGTGAGGGTAGGTAACAAAGTCCCCACAAGGGTGCGTTCTCAGCCCTCTCCTGTACTTCCTGTTCACCCATGACTGCGTGGCCATGCATGCCTCCAACTCAATCATCAAGTTTGCAGACGACACTACTGTGGTAGGCTTGATTACCAACAACGACGAGACGGCCTACAGGGAGGAGGTGAGGGCCCTCGGAGTGTGGTGTCAGGAAAATAACCTCACACTCAATGTCAACAAGACAAAGGAGATGATTGTGGACTTCAGGAAACAGCAGAGGGAGAGGGAGCAGCCCCCTATCTGCATTAACGGGACAGTAGTGGAGAGGGTGGACAGTTTTAAGTTCCTCGGCGTACACATCACGGACAAACTGAAATGGTCCACTCATACAGACAGCATGGTGAAGAAGGCGCAGCAGCACCTCTTCAAACTCAGGAGGCTGAAGAAATTTGGCTTATCACCAAAAACACTCTTTTACAGATGCACAATCGAGAGCATCCTGTTGGGCTGTATCACCGCCTGGTACTGCAGCTGCTCCGCCCATAACCGGAAGGCTCTCCAGAGGGTAGTGAGTTCTGCACAATGCATCACCGGGTGCAAACTACCTGCCCTCCAGAACACCTACACCACCCGATGTCACAGGAAGGCCAAAAAGATCATCAAGGACAACAACCACCCGAGCCACTGCTTTTTCACCCCGCTTAACATCCAGAAGACGAGGTCAGTACAGGTGCATCAAAGCGGGGACCGAGAGACTGAAAAACAGCTTCTATCTCAAGGCCATCAGACTGTTAAACAGCCATCACTAACATTGAGTGGCTGCTGCCAACATACTGACTCAACTCCAGCCACTTTAATAATGGAAAAATTGATGTAATCAATTTATCACTAGTCACTTGATATTATATAATGTTTTCTTACCCTACATTACTCATCTCATATGTATATACTGTATGCTATACCATCTACTGCATCTTGCCATCTTGATGTAATTAAATGTATCACTAGCCACTTTAAACAATGCCACTTTATATAATGTTCTCATACCTTACATTACTCATCTCATATGTATATAGTGTACTCTATACCATCTACTGCATCTTGCCATCTTGATGTAATGTATCACTAGCCACTTTAAACAATGCGTGTTATGTTTTCATACCCTACATTACTCATCGCACATGTATATACTGTACTCTATACCATCTACTGCATCTTGCCTATGCCGTTCAGCCATCACTCATTCATATATTTTTATGTACATATTCGTATTCATTCCTTTACACTTGTGTGTATAAGGTAGTTGTTGGGAAATTGTTAGGTTATATTACTTGTTAGATATTAGTGCACGGTCGGACCTAGAAGCACAAGCATTTCGCTACACTTGCATTAACACCTGCTAACCATGTGTATGTGACAAATACATTTGATTTGATTTGAACACGTGGCCAATTAAATTTTTTGAAACACAACCCTCCCGTTTTGGAGGTTTGAACTGTTCCTTAAGGCTGTCAAATCCACCAGCAGCTCGTGGCATTATACCTAAAGCAGACATATCCATTGGCTGCACAGTCGCATTAACATAAATCCCATGCAGCCTTGTTTACAAATTCGAACACTGGAATGTAACCTACACCTCGATTAGAATTATATAAATTCTCATTTCGTTTAATGATTTTTTATTTTGAGCGTAATTATTTCTATATAGCCTACACTTTCTCGTTCTGAACTTCTAACGCCAGTGGGGCGGGTGTGGCTTCGTGACAGTGCACAAGAGGCTGCTCACCAATTTGACAGCTCCAACCCAGTTCCACCTCCAACACTGCCTAAACATCAGCTATAATGCGGGTGTCAGCTATCGCTTGTTAACGCATGATCTGATTGAACCTAGGCCTTAGTTTAGGAGATACCCTGCTACCCTGGTGAGCTTTCCCCTTGTCTTAAAGTGTAAGTCACTTTGGGTTTCATAACCTGTACAACTCTCCACTAAACACCCTTCGTCTAAATAGCAGTGCGCTCTGCTATACGCAGCTGAATTTCCCCAACTCTTGTTTGGTTCCCCTGCATATCACATATGGTCTAAGAACAACTCATATGAATTTGTTATTTTCCAAGATTCAAATCAGTCTCTTGAATACAAATATCTTGCTAGCTATAATTACATTTCCCCTTCAACTGTGGCTGCTGTGTCAACAACCTTGGGCTTTTCTGTTCCTATTGTGTCATACAATGGATGTTTTTCCACTCGCTACCTCCCCAAACCCACTCAAATATGAGGTCTTCAATTAAATGTTGAAATCGCCAATCTGTCTAGTCTATTACCTATGGACATTATTTAGAGGGACATTGAAATATGTTCAGTTATTTGGAGCTCAAATGCACATTTCAAACGACGCCGTTGTAGCCATTATACCCATATACCATCATTTCAAAACATTATTAACAGAACATATATTGTTTTGTGGAACTCAATTATACGACATCGAAAATTATTTTATGGGCCTATGTCCATCATTCTCAATGTGGCAACTACTCTGAACGCTTCGGGTAAGTTGTGTTTGTGGTCATATGGCGCCATCTGTCAGTAAAATGTAAACATTACGAATGTTTTTGTATTTTACCTTTATTTTACTAGGCAAGCCAGTTAAGAACAAATTCTTATTTACAATGACGGCCTACCCCAATTGTGCACCGCCCTATGGGGCTCCCAATCACAGCCGGATGTGATAGAGCCTGGATTCAAACCAGGGACTGTAGTGACACCTCCTGCGCTAAGATGCAGTGACAGCTGCGCCACCCAGAAACCCCTTTTAAACCAATCCTCTTCCGCTTCTCTACTAATAACCAATTGTACAGAATTATCTTTCAGATATTTTTTATTAAAAAAGAAAGCAGTGAACAAACAAAAATGTAATTATTCAGCGACTTCACATTGCCCTTCATTACACAGGTACTGAGTACTACTGTACAGTTACATGAAGCATGAGGAGTCCTGACTTTCTAGTTACTAAGTCCATCTCAGCAATGACCATTTAAACCAAGGATTACCAGCAGGCATATCCTTGTTTACTCCTCGTTATTTCCTCACCTCTCTCACAGTGCATTAAGTAGAGGATCCAAGGTCTCTCCTCTAATGAGCTTTGAGAGGAATTTCGGGGAAAAAAGACAAGGATTTCACTGCTAGCAACATTGAGACAGTATTTTTTTCCTGCGGCAGCATCAATGCAAAAAAGGCAACAATTGAACCGTTCCCAAATGTCCACTTTTATTAAAAGTCATAAAAGATGACACAACAAACACAAACGATAGAACAGTTTAGTAGCTCTTGGTGGTCTCGTATGATTCGGGGAAGGGGACAGACATGTGGCCAGAGCCCATGACCAGGGGCAGGATCCCAGCGTTGGGCACCACGTTCCAGGACAGAGTCAGGGTGATGTTTTTGTTCGCCCTGGTGGAGAGATCATCACACAGAGGCCTTAAACATCGTAGATCATTCCTACAGAATTTCCCTTCAAAAGACTGAGACAAGCGGGAGAGTTGCCAAAAGCGGTCCTATACTGCCCTCTGCTGCATACAAAGGGTGTTCCATAACTATTCAACATGTCGGCCTAAATGCAAAACAAACATTTGTTTCTCTATGTAAAATCAGATGAAATTGTATTTGTCAGAGTCTATAGCAGGTTTAAAAGGTGTCGCAAAATGATTATGTCGATGAGCCTTTTATACCCGCGGTAAACTGTGTGTGACAAACTATTTGATTTGATTCAATAAATTGACGTCAAGTCAGATTCCACACCAATGCTATATCAAAAACAGGATTTGTTATCGCTGGGTTACTGGCAGCAGAATAAAAGTGAGAGGGTGAACAGAGGACGCTTACCGAAGCCCGTTTCCGTCATCGAAGAAGAAGTACTTGGACTTCATGTCTCTGAGGTTGAGCTTGGTGCTCTCTCCTCTCAGCAAGATCTTATCCCACAGAACCACCTGGTTCAGGGCCTGAAAGAAAGCGCAACACGTCGCAGTTAAACATCACTAGTTGGCAGCTATTTTACCATGCACTCCACCTTCCTAGGTGTCCTGATCCCAGATCTGTATCTAATCTAATTGTATGTGTCATATGAGCAGAATACAACAGACTTCACTGTGAAATGCTTTACTTCACGAGCCCTTTCCCAACAATGCAGCGTTAAAATGCAAGACACATTTACTAAAAATAAACACGGAAATAGTAACAATTAAATAACAACGAGACTATATACACAAGGAGTCCCGGTACTGAGTCAATGTGCAGGGATATGAGGTAGTTGAGGTAATATGTACATGTAGGTAGGGGTAAAAGTGACAGGGCAATCAGATTAGATAATAAACGGAGTAGCAGCAGCGTGTCTATGTGTGTGTGGTGTCAATATGCATGTGTGTGTGTGTGTGTATTGGAGTGTCAGTAGTATGTGTGTGTGTATTGGAGTGTCAGTAGTATGTGTGTGTGTGTATTGGAGTGTCAGTAGTATGTGTGTGTGTGTATTGGAGTGTCAGTAGTATGTGTGTGTGTGTGTATTGGAGTGTCAGTAGTATGTGTGTGTGTGTGTATTGGAGTGTCAGTAGTATGTGTGTGTGTGTATTGGAGTGTCAGTAGTATGTGTGTGTGTGTATATGTGTGTGTGTGTATATGGAGTGTCAGTAGTATGTGTGTGTGTGTATTGGAGTGTCAGTATGTGTGTGTGTGTATTGGAGTGTCAGTAGTATGTGTGTGTGTGTATTGGAGTGTCAGTAGTATGTGTGTGTGTGTATTGGAGTGTCAGTAGTATGTGTGTGTGTGTATTGGAGTGTCAGTAGTATGTGTGTGTGTGTATTGGAGTGTCAGTAATATGTGTGTGTGTGTATTGGAGTGTCAGTAGTATGTGTGTGTGTGTATTGGAGTGTCAGTAGTATGTGTGTGTGTGTATTGGAGTGTCAGTAGTATGTGTGTGTGTGTATTGGAGTGTCAGTAGTATGTGTGTGTGTGTATTGGAGTGTCAGTAGTATGTGTGTGTGTGTATTGGAGTGTCAGTAGTATGTGTGTGTGTGTATTGGAGTGTCAGTAGTATGTGTGTGTGTATTGGAGTATTGGAGTGTCAGTGTGTGTGTGTGTATTGGAGTGTCAGTAGTATGTGTGTGTGTGTATTGGAGTGTCAGTAGTATGTGTGTGTGTGTATTGGAGTGTCAGTAGTATGTGTGTGTGTGTATTGGAGTGTCAGTAGTATGTGTGTGTGTGTGTATTGGAGTGTGTGTGTGTGTGTATTGGAGTGTCAGTAGTATGTGTGTGTGTGTGTATTGGAGTGTCAGTAGTATGTGTGTGTGTGTATTGGAGTGTCAGTAGTATGTGTGTGTGTGTATTGGAGTGTCAGTAGTATGTGTGTGTGTGTATTGGAGTGTCAGTAGTATGTGTGTGTGTGTATTGGAGTGTCAGTAGTATGTGTGTGTGTGTGTGTATTGGAGTGTCAGTAGTATGTGTGTGTGTGTATTGGAGTGTCAGTAGTATGTGTGTGTGTGTGTATTGGAGTGTCAGTAATATGTGTGTGTGTGTATTGGAGTGTCAGTAGTATGTGTGTGTGTGTGTGTATTGGAGTGTCAGTAATATGTGTGTGTGTGTGTGTATTGGAGTGTCAGTAGTATGTGTGTATTGGAGTGTCAGTAGTATGTGTGTGTGTGTATTGGAGTGTCAGTAGTATGTGTGTGTGTGTATTGGAGTGTCAGTAGTATGTGTGTGTGTGTATTGGAGTGTCAGTAGTATGTGTGTGTGTGTGTATTGGAGTGTCAGTAGTATGTGTGTGTGTGTATTGGAGTGTCAGTAGTATGTGTGTGTGTGTATTGGAGTGTCAGTAGTATGTGTGTGTGTGTATTGGAGTGTCAGTAGTATGTGTGTGTGTGTATTGGAGTGTCAGTAGTATGTGTGTGTGTGTGTATTGGAGTGTCAGTAGTATGTGTGTGTGTGTATTGGAGTGTCAGTAGTATGTGTGTGTGTGTATTGGAGTGTCAGTAGTATGTGTGTGTGTGTATTGGAGTGTCAGTAGTATGTGTGTGTGTGTGTATTGGAGTGTCAGTAGTATGTGTGTGTGTGTGTATTGGAGTGTCAGTAGTATGTGTGTGTGTGTATTGGAGTGTCAGTAGTATGTGTGTGTGTGGGTAGAGTCCAGTAAGTGTGCAGAGCCGGTGTAAGAGTCAGTGCAAAAAAATTATTTTAAAGAAGGATGTCAATGCAAATAGTCCAGGTAGTCATTTGATGAACTGTCTTATGTCCTGCTGGCGGTGCGGTATCAGAGAGAACAGACTATGACTAGGGTGGCGGGACTCTTCCTTCCTCCGACACCACCTGGTATAAAAGTCCTCGATGGAGGGAGTCAGTCCAGTGATGTGGTGTGTACCCATGTATATGGTGGGTTGTCAAGCAATTGCATACCAAACGGTGATGTAGCCAGTCAAGATGCTCTCAATGGTGCAGCTGTAGAAATTTTTGAGGATGTGAGGAACCATGCCAAATCTTTTCAGCCCCCTGAGGGGAAAGAGGCGTTTACGTGCTGTCTTCACGAGTGTGTCCAAATTCTATAGTCATAGTTTACATTGAACTATACAGCACAGACAGACTTGAGACCAACCTAGGCTACTTCTTAGGCTACACTATTTATAAAATCTCACCCATCAAACCATATTGCCTTCTGTGGTTTGGAGTGTCAGTTAAATGTGTGTGATCTGTAGAAGAACCAATGTGTCAACAGCGTGTGGCAACCAGCCTACCAAAGCCAAGAGGAGGAACGTGTGATAATGATCAGTGATACATCTTGAAGGAAAGAGGTCAGTTCTTGCATTGCTCCAGGTGGTGTAGAAGTATGACTATTTTTCTGCATTTCTATATATCGGGTAATCTACCTATAGAAGGTCATCCCTTCAAAGCAAGCCAAGAGGAACGTATGATAATTGATAGCTCAACAGGAAAAAGAACAGGTCTGGGTTGTGTTCATCACGGCGATTCTGCAAAACATTTCGCGACAGAAAACGTTTAGTCGAAAAGGAAAACAATTTGCAACGAAAACAAGAGTTCTATTAGATAAATTCAGGTAGGTACCTCCCCGTTTATTTCTTAAATGGTCAACTGTTGTCAGTAATGTACACCCGTTGTAAGTACGTTGTATTGGAGTGTCAGTAGAGGAAGAGCTGCTTGACGTTCCAGTCAAACATGGGCTTTATGTGCAGAGAGGTCAAGGTGTAGGTCACTTCTTTCCCTGGGTGTGTGTCATTGGTTTTCTGTCAAATGGTAAAGTGTAGTTAGTTTGGCAGTGCATCAGTAGCCAAGACATTCCTTTCACCACGTGGAATTGAAAGCTGTCAAAATATCTGTTTTTTTTTGTCTTGGAGTGTCAGTAGTATTTACTTTATGGTTTCTGTGTACATTTTGGCAGTGTAGAGTATTTGCACTGTATGGCTTGGTACAGCTACAGAGTGGTTCACCTTGTTGGAGGTACTGAACCCCAACAGTTTCATATGCGCATTCAGAACCCTTCTTAATTGAAAAAATATATATATTTCAAAACATAGGTATATATTTGACTGGTGCACAAAATGAACCGTGCATCAACATCACTGTTTTCAAAGAACAAAATCATCAAAACATTTTCACACAGATTATCATTTTCACAAAAACAAAAACATAATAATGAATATTTACTGCAAATCAGTGTGACTTCTGCTGTTGCCTTTCAGAGACCAGTTCAGAAATGCAGACTTCATGCAAGTGCCACTCTCATGTCATTTTCGGACAAAGTCTGTTCCTTTCCTCCGTTTTTATGTCCAGCATCCTGGTATAAAATTGTCCAAAGATATGTTGTAACAAACGGATGAAAATCTCCAGAGCTTTCTTAGCAATAACAGGGTACGTTACCATTTGTTGACACCAAAACGTTGAAAGCGTTATGTTCTGAAGAGTGCTGTTGAACCTGGCAATTTCAATGATTTCATCGGTGAGGTATTCATCATTGACAAGATGTCTCTCAATGGTGCAGCTGCTAGAACTTTTGTAGGAGTATCCGCCAAAGACTTTGCAAGCTCATCTAAGTGCGTGGCTATTGCTTGCTTCAGTTCAGCGGGTACAGAAATGTCTCTGATTCCAGATACATCTTCGATCTTACTTACACAGTCGTCCAGCAGGGGAAAGTTTGCAAAGTTATTGTTCTCTGTTCAGTTTCCATAACGGTAGCTTTTTTTGAAAAGCCTTCAGGTTTTCCTCCGCTCGATGATTTGACTCCACTCGCCCTGCATCTTTTGATTGAGATGATTGAGAGCTTCGAAGTTCCCACCAATAAAATGAGAATGAACTGATTTTTGAAGAATCTGATGACAATGTTGGTGCTCAAAAACAGGCTAATTCCACACGCACGGCAAAAACACCAGCACCTGTCCCCGGGATAACCACCAACGAGAATGGACAGAAGTACCTGATTCAGAGCCCATTTCTTTACACAGCTCACTGAAGATGCGATGCCGCAGAGCACTAGTTCGCACATAGTTCACGCATTCCACTACAATTTTTAATACTTCTGCCAGTTTTGGAGGCAAGGTTTTTGTTGCCAACGCATGCCTGTGCAGAATACAATGCGTAACAATGATGTGTGGTGCATCTGCATTTCACTAGCGGGTAGACTTTCTTCCCAGCATGACTGGAGCTCCATCGAACAAACTGCAGAAACCATATCCCACGAAAGATTGTTGTCTTTGAAGAAGTCATCCACAAGTTTCTTCACATCGGCTGCCTTAGTTGTTGTTGTCTTACAAAATAAAAATTCTTCCTTTATCACGTCGTCTTTCACGTAGCGAAAAGAATAAAAGCTGGCTTAGATTTCTGTGGTCTCAACGAAAAGGCTGAATTTTGCCGGGTTGAAATTAGATACTTGAGCCAAGATGTCTTTGCTCATGTCCTCTATTCTGTCGCTGATGGTGTCATTTGAAAGAAATTTGGGATAACTGTTCGGCCCTTTTCCCAGCATGATATTCGCCATCTTCAACACAGCTGGTTGAGTGTTTCACCAATGGTGTGTGGTTTGCCCTCTTTGCGATCAGGTAAGCGTACGATGCTGTGAGGATCGGTTTGTTGATGGGACAAGTAGAACAGGCAAGAGCCTTTTCATTGAATCGTTCCAGTCAGCGAGTGTTGTGTTCTTGTATTTTCCATGTCCATGCAGCTTAAGGAAGTGTTCTCTTAGTTTTGCCGGTGCTGAACCCCAGGTCACTTCTTTCAAATGGGTCCAGTTAGGACATTGACTCATCACCACGGTTTTTCCTGTCAAATTGTAAAGGACCAGTTCTTTTTTGTGACAGTAAGTATGAAGGATTAAAATATTAAGAAAGAAATCCAAGACATTCCTTTCACCACAGTCACAAACAGAAAGCTGTCAAAATATCTGATGTTTTTTGATCTTGGCTACAGCCAATGATGGTAGTAGGCGGGTCATCACGAATCATATGAATCGGATGTTTTTTGACCTCCGCCGAACCCCTGAGACTGCTCACACTTTGCACTGAACCCAGGTTAAGAACCACTGAGCTACAGGAATGGCATACCACAGCTCCAAGGTCTGAGCAATGGCTACTATAGATGCGCAGCTACAAAATGTAACGTGATATGTTCATCTGCATGGATGGAAGCATTCACATACACTATTATAAAGCTAATGCAAAGGTGTGATGATAGCTAAATGTCAAAAGTAAGGTCGGAAACATTCCATCTGCTGGCAGCTCGTTTACAGTTTGACAAAATATACCGCGCTGACGTGCTGTTAAACTATTGGATACAATGTTGCAAGCAGCAGCTGGCATCCGGTCTGGCTGGCAAGCTACATTGTAGCCAAAGACAAAAACAACGGTTGTTCATTTAATACACTGGTGTTTGTTAGATTGACTGGCGTCAATATTGCCATATGGATTAAATGATCACCTCGAGATGGAATTAGTTAGCACCATTGCAAAGACTCATACACCGATCTAGCTATGTAGCCAACCTATAACTATGTATACGAATAAAAATGTGATCTATCTAAACCAAAGCAATGCATGTTCACTGTAGTTCAATAATAATAATAACTAGTCATCACTCACAGCATTACTCTCGAGACGTGGATATCCACCGGCACCCTCCTGTCTTTGAACGCTGTCGTGATAAAACAGCCAAACGTCAAAGCTGCCATCACGCTGAGCGAGAAGGCAAAGAGGGAATTTGCCCTCGATAACACTGTATTCATTTTGAAATATAATTATATTACAGTTTCATATACAGCGATGCGAAACACTTCCACCCGCAACAGCAGGAAGTGTAGTTTGAAGAAATACGGAACTGGATGTTTTTTCCGTAATCGATGGAACATTGCCCCCATGTATTATGGAGGTGAACTACAGTTCGCACAACCAGTAAGAGCTTGGAATTTCATGATAGTAGACAATTGATTGGATAATATAATTTTGAATTAAAAGTATATGAGTCAAGATAATGTTAAACCTCAAGAGAAGAAATACTCAACACATATTTTTTTTTACCTTTCTGAAGCATCACAACAAAATGGAACAAACCACAGGTCAACTAAGTTTTTTTGTAATCATAGGTCACAGTCAGAAAGCCCCTGGCTATCGCTGCACTGTATTCCCTGCCCTAGGGCTGCTGGCAGAGTCTAAATGGCCCTAGGCCTGTATCCACAAAGCGTCTTAGAGTAGGAGTGCTGATAGTGCTGATCTAGGTTCAGTGTTGCATTTTAGATCATAATGAATAAGAATACATGGATAGGACTGGCCTATGTCTAGATCTGCACTCCTACTCTGAGACACTGTATGACTATGGGCCCCAGTTGTCCCACAGGCAGGCAGGTAGCGCTATAATACAGCTGCTCTCTCCAACTTATCCTATCTGGTCTCGACCCAGCTGCTGAGGGGAATTTCTGTGTCACTCTGGGCTGGCATATGACCCAGTACCAGAGTCAACGCAACACAGATAGCCAGGCCCCCCATTTAAATTTCCAAAACATTAGCAGCCAGCCACCGACAGCCAGGCAAGACATAAGCAAAGCTAGACAAGCAAGGTAGCAATGACTCCAAATGTGGATAGCCAGTCTTTTGGAATAGTACACTACTCCAATGTCTACCTCTCCATATTCACTCTGTTTTGCGTCAAGCTCTTTGTCAAGATCAGCCTGAATATTCTCACCCACTTCTATGTGGTGAAGGGGAATCGTAAGGAGGCTGCCCGCATTGCAGAAGAGTTTTATGATTTTGGACAAGGGCACAGTAAGTAGCTGTTTCTGTGAAAGGCAACAGACTATTATTCTATAGTAGAGGGTCATACACAGACTTTCTACAGTAATGTGTGTGTATTAGGGTATTCCAGCTTTCTAAAAGCTCTGTGTCTGTGACATGCCAGGGCAACTGTATCCAGTCTGCCCAGGAACTACTCAGCCTATCGTTGTGGCCGGGGGGCATTAGAAACACTTAGATACATTGTGTATTAAATATACTTTCTTCTTGATGTCTTTCAATGCTCTTTTCATGCTTGAGGTACAGGGGGAACAACCACACCTGCATTGTAACAACCACACCTGGGATGAGGGGAAAGACCCAGAACCTTTGGCATCATGACGGCATGTTGGGTTGGCATGACAGAAGTCTCTGATTCAACATTGCTTCCGCCCTTGGCGTATTCCACGCACTGCAATCATCAAGTGATCTGATTAGATGACACATGAAATGCACATTTTTGAGAGTATGTCAAATGAATATATTCAAGCCAGAGGTTTGCAGCTGTACGTGTTTGTACAATTGCGCGTGCCCCTTGGATGGGTGTCATATCGTGGAGCTGTGCCCTTATTAAAATGCCTCACAATTCATAGACAGTTTCTATCACAGCTGAGACTTGGCAGTTACAGGCTGTTGTCATACTCCACCTAGGTTATGCACAGCGACTGTCAGCCAGGAATGTTTTGAGCTGAACAGAAGCATGTTAGAGAGAGGTTAGAGAGGCTCTAGATTTCCATCCCCAAGTACAACTAGTTTAACTAGTCTATTATGATTTGAAAACCTATAGTAGGTCTATTCAAATATGGCTCTGGAAAGACAAAATACTTATTAACTAGTTATTAAAATTTTCCTTCTAATCAAGGACTATTTCAGACCAGGGACATCAGGTATGTGAACTCTCTGGTCGATCAAGAACTGATCAATGAATTTAGTACCAAAGAAAACCTGCATTATGTTGGGCTCTGAAATATAACCTGACAATTATGACCTTATAACATGACCAATGTTATAAACAGTACATGGCTTTTGCATTTGAATATTGCAAGCAAATCATTGTTACATAAGCAACTAGGCATACTCAAAAGAGCAAATACTGTACTCAACTCAAAGGTCAAACTTTAATATTTCAAACCATGCAGAATTAATCCTTTACAAACAGAACAGTTCCTAACCCTGAGACCAGCGGGGTAAAGGCTTTTCTGGTCTAAGCCATTTCTTAACCACTGATAAAAATAGCAAGAGCCACCACATTCTCTTCATCCCCTCAGTCATCTCTCTCTCTCTTCACCCTATCACAATATCTCACCCCCACACCTTCTTATCTCTCTCTCTCTCTCTCTCTCTCTCTCTCTCTCTCTCTCTCTCTCTCTCTCTCTCTCTCTCTCTCTCTCTCTCTCTCTCTCTCTCTCTCTCTCTCTCTCTCTCTCTCTACCTCATTCTCTGCCTGTTCATGTTATTGTCGTGCTTGTCCTTGGCTGTGAAACGACAACAAGCCGAGCAGCCAACCAGAGAGCAGGATTTAGACTGGATCATGGTGGACAGTGCTGCGGGGACAGATAGCTGATGTAAACATGCCTGAAGTTCCACCTGCAGAGAGCTCGAGCGCACAGCAGCCAGAAAACACGCAGAGGAAAAGAACGTTAGAGAACACAGACGATTACACCGCAAAAAAGAAACAACGCTGCTGGGGTATTTTAACTAGCCAAGGTCAGTAGCGTTTTACGCACACACAATTGCGTATTTGCGCACTGGGTGAGTGCGCCTCGGACTGTCACTGTGCAATGTTATTATAGGACACCTGTGCTGTTCGTGTCAAGTTTATTAGAGATAGACAGAGGGGTTGACATGGAAATGTTTCGTGATCACTTGTTCTGGAACATTCTCATAGGCATCCAGCCTATTAGGGACTGTGCTATAGCATGTTAAACGAAGCTCTATGATATAAGAATATCATGACATAATCAAACAAACACCTTGGACACATCTGGTCAAATGGGTCCCTAGAGCAGTCCAGTGCTTATCCTATTGATGTGGATACAGATCCATATATCTTACATCATAACAGAAATGCATGTTTTATTTATTTAACACATTATTATAGTGTATTATTATTTGTAGTAGTATTACTAGGCCTATGTGTAGTAGGCCTTGGGGTATGTGTCTATTAATGACTGGCCTACAACAGCTGAAGTTACCATGTTCTCTCATGACTCTTTCACACAAGATAATAAGAGTATGACCTTTGAACTGGATTAAGCAGCAGCTTCAGTCAATTAAACCTGATTATATCTCTTTAACGGTTGTATCCAATCTAAACAGTAGTTGGGTCACATTAGGGTTGTAACTGGGTGATTACTAATTGACTTTGGCCTTTGACATTCAAATGTTCTAAATGCAATAGTTTGTTATTTAAGCAGAAAAAAACAACAGAAATACAAATTGCAGATATGATAGCCCTTTCTGCTTCCTGTGTTCTTGCTCAGTGTGGCAAAAGCAAAGTCACATGTTCAGTGCACTGTTGCAATATTCACGAGAGCCACCATTTTACCCTGCTAGAATAGAGACACCCTGTGCTGTCCGAATGAGAATAATGGGCTTCAGCCGCACCAGGCAACCAGCTACAGAGGATCACCACCGTGGGAAAGGTTGGCTGGTTTCCTGGAGAATGGATAGAAAATAGAGAGAGGTGGGATTCCAGGTCACTGTTGCTCTTGTGACTGGAATTAACTACTTACTGTGGTTCTGACATGTGCTTCATAAGAACAGCATCCAAACTCTACTTATCTCTGCAGCAGTTGCCACCATTGCCACCTGTTGTTATGTTATGTATACCTTGATAGAGGAATCTCTGTTATTGTCCTTTCCCCCAAAAATATATCTATCAAATGAATGTAATTTTGGTCTATATATTAAAAAGGAATTCAGAATTTGCAACAACAAAAAATAAATATACATGATTTTAGTTGTCCTATTCATCATGAAAGATAGTAGCAACAAAAGGCCATTTCAATGTACTACATGAGCTTGTCAGGTGATGCAGATGGCCGGCACAGTCACAGCTCTGCCTGTGTGAATCCATGGAGTGACAACAAGACCCCTTCAGTACAATAACAGTACAGTATGTGACAGGCGCCCTCTTCTCCAACAGGCAGGAATGTCATATACCTATCAATGGCTAGATGTTCCATGGGGAGACGGAGACATGGGTATGTAGTATTGAATGTTGCTGTGTGATGTTTATGTGGAGCTCTTGCTGACATTTATTTATACTCAAGGCTCCCTCATAAAAGAGACTCATATCTCAATAGGATTTCACCTAAATAAAGGAGTAATAAAATATAAAAAACACCTAAATGTTGTTCTCTGACGTGGATGGCAGTGTTGTTGGGTGTGTAGGGAGAGACTGAGCTCTGCTCTGCCAGTTGTACAAGGCTATGCCTGCAAGTTGTACAAGGCTATGCCTGCCGGTTGTACAAGGCTATGCCTGCCAGTTGAACAAGGCTATGCCTGCCAGTTGTACAAGGCTATGCCTGCCAGTTGAACAAGGCTATGCCTGCCAGTTGTACAAGGCTATGCCTGCCGGTTGTACAAGGCTATGCCTGCCAGTTGTACAAGGCTATGCCTGCCAGTTGAACAAGGCTATGCCTGCCAGTTGTACAAGGCTATGCCTGCCGGTTGTACAAGGCTATGCCTGCCAGTTGAACAAGGCTATACCTGCCGGTTGAATAAGGCTATGCCTGCCAGTTGTACAAGGCTATGCCTGCCAGTTGTACAAGGCTATGCCTGCCGGTTGTACAAGGCTATGCCTGCCGGTTGAACAAGGCTATGCCTGCCGGTTGAACAAGGCTATACCTGCCGGTTGTACAAGGCTATGCCTGCCGGTTGAACAAGGCTATACCTGCCGGTTGAACAAGGCTATGCCTGCCAGTTGTACAAGGCTATGCCTGCCAGTTGTACAAGGCTATGCCTGCCGGTTGTACAAGGCTATGCCTGCCGGTTGAACAAGGCTATGCCTGCCAGTTGAACAAGGCTATGCCTGCCGGTTGTACAAGGCTATGCCTGCCGGTCGTACAAGGCTATGCCTGCCAATTGTACAAGGCTATGCCTGCCAATTGTACAAGGCTATGCCTGCCAGTTGTACAAGGCTATGCCTGCCAGTTGAACAAGGCTATGCCTGCCGGTTGTACAAGGCTATGCCTGCCAGATGGCCTGCCCGGTTGAGCTACAGCTATATATAGCTCCATCCACACAGTGAGAGAGTGAAAACCTATCCAGCGCTCTGTTATATGCTCCGTGATATTAGTGACAGCTGGGTTTCAGTTATCTGAACATGGATAGTGGACTGGTCCTACTGGCTTTTGGGAAGTAATTCTAGATTAGGATTACGGTAAGGATGGAATAATAAGGATACTGACAGAGAGTGAAGGCTATGATGAATGCTGTCAATGTATCAATGTATCAGACTTGAATGGTAATGTGCTGGTTATATATATATATATACAGTGGGGAGAACAAGTATTTGAAACACTGCTGATTTTGCAGGTTTTCCAATTTACAAAGCATGTAGAGGTCTATAATTTGTATCATATCAAATCAAATCAAATGTATTTGTCACATACACATGGTTAGCAGATGTTAATGCGTAGCGAAATGCTTGTGCTTCTAGTTCCGACAATGCAATAATAACCAACAAGTAATCTAGCTAACAATTCCAAAATTACTACCTTATAGACACAAGTGTAAGGGGATAAAGAATATGTACATAGAGATATATGAATGAGTGATGGTACAGAGCGGCATAGGCAAGATACAGTAGATGGTATCGAGTACAGTATATATGTTATGCAGGTGAATGAGGACCCAAAAGTCTTTATTCCAGTAACTGGCAAAAGTAATACTCCTGGACAATATAAGAAGAAAACAAAACATAAAAAAAACTTAAATCCACTCGTAGTGACGAGGACAGACTGGAGACTCGACCATTGACTGCAGGTTGCCTCGGGAAGGCACCGACCGTAGCAGACTAGGACACCTGCTCACACGCAGCATCTGAAGGAGACAAGACACGACAGGGCGAGACAATGACACAGCACAGCGAACATCATACAAGGATCCGACAGGGACAGAAGCGGAAAACAAGGGGAGAAATAGGGACTCTAATCAGAGGACAAAATAGGGGACAGGTGTGAAAAGACTAAATGAGTGAGTTAGGAGAATGAGGAACAGCTGGGAGCAGGAACGGAACGATGGAGAGAGAGGGAGGGGGAGAGAGAGGGATAGAAAAAGGGAACAAACCTAATAAGACCAGCAGGGGGAAACGAACAGAAGGGAAAGCATAATGACAAGACAATATAAGACAAAACATGACAGTACCCCCCCACTCACCGAGCGCCTCCTGGCGCACTCGAGGAGGAATCCTGGCGGCAACGGAGGAAATCATCAATCAGCGAACGGTCCAGCACGTCCCGAGATGGAACCCAACTCCTCTCCTCAGGACCGTAACCCTCCCAATCCACTAAGTACTGGTGACCACGTCCCCGAGAACGCATGTCCATGATCCTACGTACCTTGTAAATAGGTGCGCCCTCAACAAGGACGGGGGGGGGGAGACGAACGGGGGTGCGAAGAAAGGGCTTGACACAGGAGACATGGAAGACAGGATGGACGCGACGAAGATGTCTCGGAAGAAGCAGTCGCACAGCGACAGGATTGACGACCTGGGAGACACGGAACGGACCAATGAACCGCGGAGTCAACTTACGAGAAGCTGTCGTAAGGGGAAGGTTACGAGTGGAAAGCCACACTCTCTGGCCGCGACAATACCTAGGACTCTTAATCCTACGTTTATTGGCGGCTCTCACAGTCTGCGCCCTGTAACGGCAAAGTGCAGACCGCACCCTCCTCCAGGTGCGCTCACAACGTTGGACAAACGCCTGAGCGGAGGGAACGCTGGACTCGGCGAGCTGGGACGAGAACAGAGGAGGCTGGTAACCCAGACTACTCTGAAACGGAGATAGCCCGGTAGCAGACGAAGGAAGCGAGTTGTGAGCGTATTCTGCCCAGGGAGCTGTTCTGCCCAAGACGCAGGGTTTCTAAAAGAAAGGCTGCGTAGTATGCGACCAATCGTCTGATTGGCCCTTTCTGCTTGACCGTTAGACTGGGGATGAAAACCGGAAGAGAGACTGACGGAAGCACCAATCAAACGACAGAACTCCCTCCAAAACTGTGACGTGAATTGCGGACCTCTGTCTGAAACGGCGTCTAACGGGAGGCCATGAATTCTGAACACATTCTCGATGATGATTTGTGCCGTCTCCTTAGCGGAAGGAAGCTTAGCGAGGGGAATGAAATGTGCCGCCTTAGAGAACCTATCGACAACCGTAAGAATCACAGTCTTCCCCGCAGACGAAGGCAGACCGGTAATGAAGTCTAAGGCGATGTGAGACCATGGTCGAGAAGGAATGGGAAGCGGTCTGAGACGACCGGCAGGAGGAGAGTTACCTGACTTAGTCTGCGCGCAGTCCGAACAAGCAGCCACGAAACGGCGCGTGTCACGCTCCTGAGTAGGCCACCAAAAGCGCTGGCGAATAGAAGCAAGAGTACCTCGAACGCCGGGATGGCCAGCTAACTTGGCAGAGTGAGCCCACTGAAGAACAGCCAGACGAGTAGAAACAGGAACGAAAAGAAGGTTACTAGGACAAGCGCGCGGCGACGCAGTGTGAGTGAGTGCTTGCTTAACCTGTCTCTCAATTCCCCAGACTGTCAACCCGACAACACGCCCATAAGGAAGAATCACCTCGGGATCAGTAGAAGCCACAGAAGAACTAAAGAGACGGGATAAGGCATCAGGCTTGGTGTTCTTATTACCCGGGCGATAAGAAATCACAAACTCGAAACGAGCGAAAAACAACGCCCAACGAGCTTGACGTGCATTAAGTCGTTTGGCAGAACGGATGTACTCAAGGTTCTTATGGTCAGTCCAAACGACAAAAGGAACGGTCGCCCCCTCCAACCACTGTCGCCATTCGCCTAGGGCTAAGCGGATGGCGAGCAGTTCGCGGTTACCCACATCATAGTTGCGTTCCGATGGCGACAGGCGATGAGAAAAATAAGCGCAAGGATGAACCTTATCGTCAGACTGGAAGCGCTGGGATAGAATGGCTCCCACGCCCACCTCTGAAGCGTCAACCTCGACAATGAATTGTTTAGTGACGTCAGGAGTAACGAGGATAGGAGCGGACGTAAAACGCTTCTTGAGGAGATCAAAAGCTCCCTGGGCGGAACCGGACCACTTAAAGCACGTCTTGACAGAAGTAAGAGCTGTGAGAGGGGCAGCAACTTGACCGAAATTACGAATGAAACGCCGATAGAAATGAGCGAAACCTAGAAAGCGCTGCAACTCGACACGTGACCTTGGAACGGGCCAATCACTGACAGCCTGGACCTTAGCGGGATCCATCTGAATGCCTTCAGCGGAAATAACAGAAACGAGAAAAGTGACGGAGGAGACATGAAAGGCGCACTTCTCAGCCTTCACGTAGAGACAATTCTCTAAAAGGCGCTGGAGTACACGTCGAACGTGCTGAACATGAATCTCGAGTGACGGTGAAAAAATCAGGATATCGTCAAGGTAGACAAAAACAAAGATGTTCAACATGTCTCTCAGTACATCATTAACTAATGCCTGAAAAACAGCTGGAGCATTAGCGAGACCAAACGGCAGAACCCGGTACTCAAAATGCCCTAACGGAGTGTTAAACGCCGTTTTCCACTCGTCCCCCTCTCTGATGCGCACGAGATGGTAAGCATTACGAAGGTCCAACTTAGTAAAGAACCTGGCTCCCTGCAGAATCTCGAAGGCTGATGACATAAGGGGAAGCGGATAACGATTCTTAACCGTTATGTCATTCAGCCCTCGATAATCCACGCAGGGGCGCAGAGTACCGTCTTTCTTCTTAACAAAAAAAACCCCGCCCCGGCAGGAGAGGAAGAAGGCACTACGGTGCCGGCGTCAAGAGAAACAGACAAATAATCCTCGAGAGCCTTACGTTCGGGAGCCGACAGAGAGTATAGTCTACCCCGAGGGGGAGTGGTCCCCGGAAGGAGATCAATACTACAATCATACGACCGGTGAGGAGGAAGGGAGTTGGCTCTGGACCGACTGAAGACCGTGCACAGATCATGATATTCCTCCGGCACTCCTGTCAAATCACCAGGTTCCTCCTGAGAAGAGGGGACAGAAGAAACAGGAGGGATAGCAGACATTAAACACTTCACATGACAAGAAACGTTCCAGGATAGGATAGAATTACTAGACCAATTAATAGAAGGATTATGACATACTAGCCAGGGATGACCCAAAACAACAGGTGTAAAAGGTGAACGAAAAATCAAAAAGGAAATAGTCTCACTGTGGTTACCAGATACTGTGAGGGTTAAAGGTAGTGTCTCATATCTGATACTGGGGAGATGACTACCATCTAAGGCGAACATGGGCGTGGGCTTCCCTAACTGTCTGAGAAGAATGTCATGTTTCCGAGCCCATGCTTCGTCCATAAAACAACCCTCAGCCCCAGAGTCTATCAAGGCACTGCATGAAGCAGCCGAACCGGTCCAGCGTAGATGGAACGACATAGTAGTACAGGATCTTGATGGAGAGACCTGAGTAGTAGCGCTCACCAGTAGCCCTCCGCTTACTGATGAGCTCTGGCTTTTACTGGACATGAATTGACAAAATGTCCAGCAAATCCGCAATAGAGGCACAGGCGGTTGGTGATCCTCCGTTCCCTCTCCTTAGTCGAGATGCGAATACCTCCCAGCTGCATGGGCTCAGTCTCTGAGCCGGAGGAAGGAGATGGCTGCGATGCGGAGAGGGGAAACACCGTTAACGCGAGCTCTCTTCCACGAACTCGGTGACGAAGATCTACCCGTCGTTCTATGCGGATGGCGAGTGCAATCAAAGAGTCCACACTGGAAGGAACCTCCCGGGAGAGAATCTCATCCTTAACCTCTGCGTGGAGTCCCTCCAGAAAACGAGCGAGCAGCGCCGGCTCGTTCCAGTCACTAGAGGCAGCAAGAGTGCGAAACTCTATAGAGTAATCCGTTATGGATCGATCACCTTGACATAGGGAAGCCAGGGCCCTAGAAGCCTCCCTACCAAAAACTGAACGATCAAAAACCCGTATCATCTCCTCTTTAAAGTTCAGGTAATTGTTAGAACAATCAGCCCTTGCCTCCCAGATAGCTGTGCCCCACTCTCGAGCCCGGCCAGTAAGGAGTGATATGACGTAAGCAACCCGAGCTCTCTCTTGAGTATGTGTTGGGTTGGAGAGAGAACACAATATCACACTGGGTGAGAAAGGAGCGGCACTCAGTGGGCTGCCCGGAGTAACAAGGTGGGTTATTAACCCTAGGTTCCGGAGACTCGGCAGACCAGGAAGTAGCTGGTGGCACGAGACGAAGACTCTGGAACTGTCCAGAGAGGTCGGAAACCTGAGCGGCCAGGGTCTCAACGGCATGACGAGCAGCAGACAATTCCTGCTCGTGTCTGCCGAGCATAGCTCCCTGGATCTCGACGGCAGTGTTACGAGAATCCGTAGTCGCTGGGTCCATTCTTGGTCGGATCCTTCTGTTATGCAGGTGAATGAGGACCCAAAAGCGACTTAGCGAAAACAGAGTCTTTATTCCAGTAACTGGCAAAAGTAATACTCCTGGACAATATAAGAAGAAAACAAAACATAAAAAAACTTAAATCCACTCGTAGTGACGAGGACAGACTGGAGACTCGACCATTGACTGCAGGTTTCCTCGGGAAGGCACCGACCGTAGCAGACTAGGACACCTGCTCACACGCAGCATCTGAAGGAGACAAGACACGACAGGGCGAGACAATGACACAGCACAGCGAACATCATACAAGGATCCGACAGGGACAGAAGCGGAAAACAAGGGGAGAAATAGGGACTCTAATCAGAGGACAAAATAGGGGACAGGTGTGAAAAGACTAAATGAGTGAGTTAGGAGAATGAGGAACAACTGGGAGCAGGAACGGAACGATAGAGAGAGGAGAGAGAGGGAGGGGGAGAGAGAGGGATAGAAAAAGGGAACGAACCTAATAAGACCAGCAGGGGGAAACGAACAGAAGGGAAAGCATAATGACAAGACAATATAAGACAAAACATGACAATATACATATGAGATGAGTATGTAAACAAAGTGGCATAGTTAATGTGGCTAGTGATACATGTATTACATAAAGATGCAGTAGATGATATAGAGTACAGTATATACGTATACATATGAGATGAATGATGTAGGGTATGTAAACATTATATTAGGTAGCATTGTTTAAAGTGGCTAGTGATATATTTGACATCATTTCCCATCAATTCCCATTATTAAAGTGGCTGGAGTTGAGTCAGTGTGTTGGCAGCAGCCACTCAATGTTAGTGGTGGCTGTTTAACAGTCTGATGGCCTTGAGATAGAAGCTGTTTTTCAGTCTCTCTGTCCCAGCTTTGATGCACCTGTACTGACCTCGCCTTCTGGATGATAGCGGGGTGAACAGGCAGTGGCTCGGGTGGTTGTTGTCCTTGATGATCTTTATGGCCTTCCTGTGACATCGGGTGGTGTAGGTGTCCTGGAGGGCAGGTAGTTTGCCGCCGGTGATGCGTTGTGCAGACCTCACTACCCTCTGGAGAGCCTTGTGGTTGTGGGCGGAGCAGTTGCCGTACCAGGCGGTGCATCTGTAGAAGTTTGTGAGTGCTTTTGGTGACAAGACAAATTTCTTCAGCCTCCTGAGGTTGAAGAGGCGCTGCTGTGCCTTCTTCACGATGCTGTCTGTGTGGGTGGACCAATTCAGTTTGTCTCTGATGTGTACGCCGAGGAACTTAAAACTTACTACCCTCTCCACTACTGTTCCATCGATGTGGATAGAGGGGTGTTCCCTCAGCTATTTCCTGAAGTCCACAATCATCTCCTTAGTTTTGTTGACGTTGAGTGTGAGGTTATTTTCCTGACACCACACTCCGAGGGCCCTCACCTCCTCCCTGTAGGTCGTCTTGTCGTTGTTGGTAATCAAGCCTACCACTGTTGTGTCGTCCGCAAACTTGATGATTGAGTTGGAGGCGTTCGTGGCCACGCAGTCGTGTGTGAACAGGGAGTACAGGAGAGGGCTCAGAACGCACCCTTGTGGGGCCCCAGTGTTGAGGATCAGCGGGGTGGAGATGTTGTTGCCTACCCTCACCACCTGGGGGCGGCCTGTTAGGAAGTCCAGTACCCAGTTGCACAGGGTGGGGTCGAGACCCAGGGTCTCGAGCTTGTAGACGAGCTTGGAGGGTACTATGGTGTTAAATTCCGAGCTGTAGTCGATGAACAGCATTCTCACATAGGTATTCCTCTTATCCAGATGGGTTAGGGCAGTGTGCAGTGTGGTTGAGATTGCATCGTCTGTGGACCTATTTGGGCGGTAAGCAAATTGGAGTGGGTCGAGGGTGTCAGGTAGGGTGGAGGTGATATGGTCCTTGACTAGTCTCTCAAAGCACTTCATGATGACAGAAGTGAGTGCTACGGGGCGGTAGTCGTTTAGCTCAGTTATCTTAGCTTTCATGGGAACAGGAACAATGGTGGCCCTTTTGAAGCATGTGGGAACAGCAGACTGGGATAGGGATTGATTAAATATGTCCGTAAACACACAAGCCAGCTGGTCTGCGCATGCTCTGAGGGCGCGGCTGGGGATGCCGTCTGGGCCTGCATCCTTGCGAGGGTTAACACGTTTAAATGTTTTCCTCACGTCGGCTGCAGTGAAGGTCCGCATGTTTTGGTTGCGGGCCGTGTCAGTGGCACCGTATTGTCCTCAAAGCGGGCAAAAAAGGTATTTAGTCTGCCTGGGAGCAAGACATCCTGGTCCGTGACTAGGCTGGTTTTCTTTTTGTAATCCGTGATTGACTATAGACCCTGCCACATACCTCTTGTGTCTGAGCCGTTGAATTGAGATTCTACTTTGTCTCTATACTGACGCTTAGCTTGTTTGATTGCCTTGCGGAGGGAATAGCTACACTGTTTGTATTCGGTCATGTTTCCGGTCACCTTGCCCTGTTTAAAAGCAGTGGTGCGTGCTTTCAGTTTCACACGAATGCTGCCATCAATCCACGGTTTCTCGGTAGGTACACTTCAACTGTGAGAGACGGAATCTAAATCACACTTCCAGAAAATCACATTTGTATGATTTTTAAGTAATTAATTAGCATTTTATTGCATGACTTAATTATTTGATACATCAGAAAAGCAGAACTTAATATTTGGTACAGAAACCTTTATTTGCAATTACAGAGATCATACGTTTCCTGTAGTTCTTGACCAGTTTTGCACACACTGCAACAGGGATTTTGGCCCACTCCTCCATACAGACCTTCTCCAGATCCTTCGGGGCTGTCGCTGGCAATACAGACTTTCAGCTCCCTCCAAAGATTTTCTATTGGGTTCAGGTCTGGAGACTGGCTAGGCCACTCCAGGACCTTGAGATGCTTCTTACGGAGCCACTCCTTAGTTGCCCTGGCTGTGTGTTTCAGGTCGTTGTCATGCTGGAAGACCCAGCCACGACCCATCTTCAATGCTCTTACTGAGGGAAGGAGGTTGCTGGCCAAGATCTCGCGATACATGGCCCCATCCATCCTCCCCTCAATACGGTGCAGTCGTCCTGTCACCTTTGCAGAAAAGCATCCCCAAAGAATGATGTTTCCACCTCCATGCTTCACGGTTGGGATGTTGTTCTTGGGGTTGTACTCATCCTTCTTCTTCCTCCAAACAGGGCGAGTGGAGTTTAGACCAAAAATCTCTATTTTTGTCTCATCAGACCACATGACCGTCTCCCATTCCTCCTCTGGATCATCCAGATGGTCATTGGCAAACTTCAGACAGGCCTGGACATGCGCTGGCCTGAGCAGGGGGACCTTGCGTGCGCTGCAGGATTTGAATCCATGACGGCGTAGTGTGTTACTAATGGTTTTCTTTGAGACTGTGGTCCCAGCTCTCTTCAGGTCATTGACCAGGTCCTGCCGTGTAGTTCTGGGCTGATCCCTCACCTTCCTCATGATCATTGATGCCCCACGAGGTGAGATCTTGCATGGAGCTCCAGACCGAGGGTGATTAACCATCATCTTGAACTTCTTCCATTTCTTATAATTGCGCCAACAGTTGTTGCCTTCTCACCAAGCTGCTTGCCTATTGTCCTGTAGCCCATCCCAGCCTTGTGCAGGTCTACAATTTTATCCCTGATGTCCTTACACAGCTCTCTGGTCTTGGCCATTGTGGAGAGGTTGGAGACTGTTTGATTGAGTGTGTGGACAGGTGTCTTTTATACAGGTAACGAGTTCAAATAGGTGCAGTTAATACAGGTAATGAGTGGAGAACAGGAGGGCTTCTTAAAGAAAAACTAACAGGTCTGTGAGAGCCGGAATTCTTACTAGTTGGTAGGTGATCAAATAATTATGTCATGCAATAAAATGCAAATTAATTATTACAATGTGATTTTCTGGATTTTTGTTTTAGATTCTGTCTCTCACAGTTGAAGTGTACCTATGATAAAAAAAATACAGACCTCTAAATGCTTTGTAAGTAGGAAAACCTGCCAAATCAGCAGTGTATCAAATACTTGTTCTCCCCACTGTATATATAACCAGCACATTACCATTCAAGTCTGATATATATATTTGTGAATGTGACCAATAAGAGCTTGTATGATAGTGAAGCACTATCATGCTAAATGTATGACTGTAATGTGTGTTGTTTTGGAGATGCTCAGTGTTTTGTCTGCCCCTCTCCCAGGGTCATGGGCGGACCGGTCCCCTCTCCACGAGGCAGCGTGTCAGGGCCGTCTCCTGGCCCTCAGGACCCTACTCTCACAGGTGAGTCACACACAGAGGGGCGGGGCACTACAACGCAAAGCGAACCCTAACCTTAACTCTTATCCTAAACCTAAACTCAACCCTAACCCTAGACCTAACCTTAACCCTCAATCTACACTATCTAGAAACTAAAAAAGGGTTCTTTGCCTGTTCACATAGGAGAACTCTTTGAAAAAAAACTTTTTGGTTCCAGGTAGAACCTTTTACACAAGGGATTCTACATGGAACCCTAAAGAGTTCTACCTGTAACCAAAATGATTTATCCTATGCAGACAGCCGAAGAACCCTTTTGGAACCCTTTTTTCTAAAGAGTGTAACCCGTATGGGAAACCTAACCGTAACCTTAGCAAGCAGCTGCTTCTCAACATACAGTGTGTTGATTGTATGACCATCTGTAGAGCATTTACACAAAATAAAGTGTAGGGAAAGTGAGACCTATATAATGAATGCATACATTTCTTGTTGTCATCCCAGGGTTACAACGCAAACATCCCTACCATAGACCATGTGACGCCGTTGCATGAGGCTTGCCTGTCAGACCACGCGTCATGCGCCAAGGCGCTTATTGCAGCTGGTGCCAATGTAAGTCATGACCAAACGGACGCACACACAAACACATCACGCTCCACGTCAGAACGAGACGTCATTATGCGGTGGCAGCAACTCCTCTTTTTACATTCCGATTGACTCGCCTTTGTTGTAACTTATAGATACTCATGGTTTTTCTGACAATGCTCCATCTATCTGATCAGGTAAATGCCACCACCATTGATGGGGTGACGCCACTGTTCAATGCCTGCTCAGCGGGCAGTGCCACCTGTACAGAGGTACTGCTGGAAAACGGTGCCAAGCCCCAGTCAGAGATGTGCCAGCCCTCGCCCATACACGAAGCCTCCAGCAAAGGTACTATAGGAGGACTGCCCTTGCAGGATATGTGTGTCATACTGTCACTTCACTGTGAGGTGTTGAAGTACTCTGGCTGTAATTTGAGTATGTTTCCCCCCTCTATTCTAAGATGAGAGTACTGAATGAGAGTATCCTGGTAACACAGGGCGTATTGTGTGTAGGCAGAAGTGCTTGTCTGGAGGCGCTGATCACATGGGGAGCAGACGTGGACTATGATATTCCTCACCTAGGAACCCCCCTGTACATCGCCTGCATCTCCTCAGGACTCCAGTGCACACAGAAACTCCTCGATGGAGGTCAGTAACTAACCAGACACGTTGGTCCTAACTTCACACGATCTCTCCCATTGACGTCAATGCATTTTTTAATTTTATTTTTATGATTCATTCGTTTGTCATTTTTTCTTCTTCTGTATTCTGCATTTACTAAGAAAAGGTATGTCACAGGACACTGTTTTACCTGATGCAGTACTCACAAACATGGAGCATGTTCAGGAGGGAGAATATTTTTGAAACTGAGTGAAATGGGAAGGAACAACACAAATGTGTCCAATCAGAGCATAAATGAATGTTTTCTGTTGCAAACCATTTTGCTACAGTGTGACCTACTGAACTTAACCAGTGGTGTCTGGTTTTCTCCAAAGGGGCCAATGTGCAGAAGGGCAGGTTCCTGGAGAGCCCGCTCCATGCAGCAGCTCAGAAGGACTGTCCTGAGATTATCAATGTGTTGTTAGAGTTTGGAGCGAACATTAACGCTAAAAACCTAGAGCTGAAGAGACCGGTGGAGTCAGCCCCACCTAACAGCTCAGCAGAGGAGACGTTACTGCTGTATGAAGGTAAGATTATGCTCAGTTCACATGGGAATATTACCCTGATTCCAGATCAGTTTGCACTGTATAGCTAACTCATATGTTTGTTTTCATGCCAAACTTGTGGTCTGATCAGAAACCGATACAATAAGTTTTCTGATACTATTTCTGATCTGGGACCAGGTTAGGAAATATCTCCATTCAGCTGGTGGGAAGAAGTCAGAATCCCTTGTAAAACATTGTTATTTGCTTTATACAAGTGGATGATATTGAGGCTGTCTTGGATTAATCAGATAATATCTCGATCTCTTGCTCTCTCCCTCTGTTTCTCTCTCTCTCTCTGCAGCAACACCTCAGCCACTATATCAACTGTGTCGTCTCAGTGTCAGAGATTATATGGGCCGATCTCGACTACACCTCATCCCTCAGCTACACCTCCCCAACCTCCTCAAACGCTTCCTCCAGTACAGATAGAACACATCAACACCCCCCCCCCTCTCTCTCTCTGTCTGTTGCTCTCTACCTTCTCTTTCTCTCTTTCTAAATGAGAGCATCGTCATAATAGAGGATATTCTTTATCCCATCCTCTCTTTTGTTTTCTCTCTGTGTCTCGCTCCATCCATTTCATCATCAAGTGAATTCATTATTACTCAATGAAACAGAATCTCAAATGCACAGAAACCCTCCCATTCACTGACATCTGTTTTCAATGTTTCTCTGAGGCACCTACATACAAGGTCATGTAAGTATGTATATTCTGTTACAACTAAATATTAACACTGTATAATACTGTGTTATCAGTTAAAATGACACCCCCACTGCAGTGATCGTTGTGATCCCAACTGGTCAGAAAGTTGCCTGTAAAGATGTGTACTGGTGTAAATCATGTTTTTCTGCACAAATACTATCGAAGTCAAGTTGATCACCTTGCATGTCGCTTTGGTTTTGTGTCCAATATTCCTGTCCACGCCATACGTTTAACTGCCTAATATTCATTGACCCAAATAATGAAAGGGGCCATTGCATGTTTAATGTAATGTATAACATAATGTACTTTAATGTACACAATTCATGTTCTGTCATCTTGTTTGAATGAGCTGCCTTTATGCTATCAATGATGCAAACAAGATACCATCATGTACCTTAATGTACGATGTTATCTTGTTTGCATCATTGGTAGCATATATTTTTATTTATTTATTTTATTTTACCCTTATTTTACCTGGTAAGTTGAGTGAGAACACATTCTCATTTATAGCAATGACCTGGGGAATAGTTATAGGGGAGAGGAGGGGGGATGAATGAGCCAATTGAAAGCTGGGGATGATTAGGTGACCGTGATGGTATGAGGGACAGATTGGGAATCTAGCCAGGACACCGGGGTTAACACCCCTAACCTTATGATAAGTGCCATGGGATCTTTAGTGACCACAGACCACACACATTTAACATCTTATCCAAACGACGGATATATGCAGCCCATTCATTACACATTGAGATGTGTACATTAAAGATTCATTGACTCTGGAAAAAGTAAAACATATTCAAAATTGTACCCATGATACTCTGATTGTGTCTGTCCTATATAAGGCTCTTATGACGTGAATAATATTGTATTTCAATTATTGTCTTATAACATTAGCCAACTAATATATATATATATATTATATATATATATTAACGTGACCTGTATATGTATAACTCACTGAAAAATGTATTATTTTAGTAGTATTTTGCCAAAACTCATTTCACATACCTCTCACCCGTTTCACTCTAATAAATAAGAATTTTATTTCATGATGTGGTTGTCTTGGAGATTATACTTCTGGCATTTTTCGGCTGTGGTTTAGTTCAGTTGTTTTTTTTGTTGGTAGACTTTTTCATTTTTTTTTTCCTACAATACTAGATGGTGCTCTGGAGCATGACCAATTTTCTCAATCGATTTAGAAGATCCTTCACCTTTTCCATGAATCAAAACTATATCCTGCTTACAAATGTTACATGTTTACATTGGTATCATCTTTTGTTACAAAAATAACATTTTGATATTTTCATTAACACATTTTATAAACTGCAAGGGCAGTACAAACAAACTGTACATATGTCTAAGTAAAACATAATCAATAAATAAATACATAAATAAATAAAAACAAATTAATTTGAAGATAATTGAAGTATAGGTGGAAAACTAATATCAATACATTAGTAAAAACAAAATTACAGCACTTGTATAAATTATGTGAATAAATGTTTGATTCATTAAGCAGAAGGAAGAAAACCTCTTCTCTTTACATCAATTGTGATCCATACTTACCAATATACTGTATGTTGCAGTGATAAATAGTTTTCTACTTTCTTAAGGCACAACCTTCAGGTATTACATTTTTTAAATAATTAATTAGCCTATTTATTTAAGTCTGTGTTTCAAAAGCAAAATTATTCTCAAATATTGCCTTTTTAATCACAGCTTTCTGTTTAACATATAAGCTAGCTAGTCTTAGCAGATTGTCACGCTGTCCGCCAAATTGTGATGGTAATAACGACTTGCATACAGAAGCTTGTCATCATTATGAAATCACTACAAATTCTGCAGTCAGGTGATGGCTACAAATGATTATGACGAGGTAACGCTGATGAGACTCAGAGACATTCTAAAGAGTTGACCCCACCATAGAATAGGAGTTTTAATTCTATGGATCCAGTATTGTAACAGCTATTACACTTTAAGTCCCTAGCCGTGTACAGTATCAATTACCTACCCTTCTAGCTAGCAACTGTGATCCCTGAAATAGTACTGCGCAACTCAATAGGAATTACAGTCTTATGTACAATACAACAACCTATTCACAAGTTAAAATAAGTTAGGGCTAGGGTCCCTTTTTTTCATTTTCCGCCTTACTGACGTGCCCAAAGTAAACTGCCTGTTGTTCAGGCCCTGAAGCCAGGATATGCATATAATTGGTACCATTGGACAGAAAACACTTTGAAGTTTGTAGAAATGTTAAAATGATGTAGGAGACTATAACACAATAGATATGGTAGGAGAAGAGCCAAAGAAAAACCAACCAGATTCTTTTTTTGAGAGCCCATGGTTTTACAATGGAAAGTATAGGGAAATAATGAAATCTAGCTCCCAGTATGCAATTCCTATGGCTTCCACAGGGTGTCAGCACTCTATGTTCAAGGTTTCAGGCTTGTCTTTTCCAAAACGAGTAAGAATACTGAGTTTTAGTACAAGGACACACTATTGGAAATTTGTGTATGCGCGCGCAATGAGGACAAGACGGACCTGCTAATATAATTTTCCTATTGAACATACTTCTTTCCGTATTAAATATTATGGTTTGATTACATTTTAGGGTATCTGAGGAGTCAATAGAAACATATTTTGACTTGTTTTAACAAAGTTTAGTGGTAGATTTTTAGATTCCTTTCTCTGCATGTGGATTACTCAAATCGATGGTGCCAACTAAACAGACTTTTTGGGATATAAAGAAGGATTTTATCTAACAAAACGACACTACATGTTATAACTGGGACCCTTTGGATGACAAATCAGAGGAATATTTTCAAAAGTAAGTGAATATTTAATCGCTATTTGCGAGTTAATGAAACCTGTGCCGGTGGAAAAATATTTTGAAGTTGGGCGCCGTCCTCAAACAATCACATGGCACCGACACTTGTATGTACCTAAATGTTTAATATCCATAAGTATTATGATTATTTATTTGAGTTGCGCACCCTCCAGTTTCACCGGAAGTTGTCACTAGTGGGACGCCTAGCCCAAAGAGGTTTTAAATGGACAACTTTACAGGTCCACATTATGTTTTGGGGTCC